>NC_083327.1:58975382-59275382 GCF_963455315.2 Globicephala melas | reverse complement strand
AGAATATGTTTACAGAAGTTATCTCCTCCCCCAAAAAAGAGAATCACATCACAACATTAGTTAACTTCTTATTACTACTTTCAAATCCAGTTACATAGCCTTAAATAAACATATATTACATAGATGCCACTAGGACTGATATAAAATCTCACATTTTCAGTCCACCTTTGAAATAAGTTGAGCACAAGAAATTTAAGAATTTTAAGGTTGTATAGGCAAAAATGTATTGCATATTTAGACGAGGCATTATTTCCAGCATTTCTACTGAATACCACTTTTATAATTATTGCCATATCACCTTTAATATTATTGACTCAATATTATTCTTTAAACAAGCTATTTTTATTATATAATTTTATATGATAAAGGAAACTTTTTATCATCATCATAAATGGAAAACCAATATAATTTGCCACAAATAGAAGATGACCTTGCAAATAAATCTTTATTATAGAAATAAAAATTATCTTGTACCACCTAAAATTATCTGACACACCAGTTTGAGAAACACTCGCTTAAAGAATTACACTCCTTATGTTCCCTGGGCTTTCCAAAACAAATTTTCCAACCTTCCATTTCCATTACTGTAGAGAAATGTTGAGTCCAAAATTCTTTTAGGTATGGCATTTAAAATTATGGTATTAGTCAACTGTTGATTTCCGTGCCTAAAATATACTTGAAGTATCTGAAACTGAAGTGTCTTAAAATTAATTTAATTCTTCTTTGAATTTTATTTTATTT
Organism: Globicephala melas; assembly: GCF_963455315.2. Lineage (NCBI taxonomy): Eukaryota > Metazoa > Chordata > Mammalia > Artiodactyla > Delphinidae > Globicephala > Globicephala melas. The sequence goes on along the minus strand of NC_083327.1, from coordinate 59,274,641 downwards.
TTTTACACAGCAGGTTCTTATCAGTTATTTATTGTATCCATATTAGTGTATATATGTCAATCCCAATCTCCCAATTCATCCCACCACCACCACCCATCCCCGCTTTCCCCCCTTGGTGTCCATACATTTGTTCTCTACATGTGTCTCTATTTCTGCCTTGCAAACTGGTTCATCTGTACCATTTTTCTAAACTTAATTTAATTTTTATTATCTTTCTTCCTAGTAAAATTCAAACAATTCATAAGCCCACAATCAAAAAGCAAATTACTCTCACGGGAGATCAGAGCAGCTACTCATTACCTTCTGCATTGTTACTCAACAAGCACTTAGTCTTAGGACTTAGCCACTGAAAAAGAAACTTAAACTGGTAGCATCACGAAGTGGCAGCATCTATTGGCGCAGTCTGGTACTGCAACAAAGTTCTACAAGGCAATGAGAAGGAGAGGTGAAAGTAGATCAATGGAGAGGAGCTAAAGAGCCTGAAAGGATATGTAGGGAGGAAAATTCTGAAGTCAGAAATCTGCTGGAAAATTCTGGAAGTGATTCAGAAACACTAGCAGGTCCGATAGGACATGAATCAGACCATCAGAATATCCATGAACGTTCAACTTCATCTAAGAAAGGACATTGGTTGTTGGGGGGAGAAAAAAAATGTGACTTTATAGTGAAAATCAGTGGAAATAAAGGACTCACGTATTAGCAATTCCTTTAGCCAACCCCTCCTGCAGTTATCATCTACTATTTATTTTGAAAGTGTGCATGGCCCCTTTTTGGCATTGGTTAGTGTGTAAGTCAAATTAAACAAACGAAGCCCTCTAAGAGCTCACAATCCAAAACTCTATTTTTATTTTAATTTTATTTTAAAGTAACCTTAAGGGAAAACCTTTCCATCACTTTAGTAAGAGCAAACTTGAGGCTAAAAATGGAATAAGACTATTACTGAACACAAGTTCATGTGCCCGACATCAAACTAACCAAAGCATCAGAGTTTGGAGTAGAGAAAGGGTTACTCCAGGGCCAAGCAAGGAGAAGGCGTGCTTTGGAACCTCAGGAAATGTTTTAGGAGACTGAATGAAGCCTGATTCCTACAAACAAGAAGCGGGGGACACGGAAAGGATTTGTACCCGGGAGTGCACCACAGGGTACTGCTCGGTCCTCAATCCTACATTCACCAAAAAAGAAGCCAGAAGACTGGATGCTTGTAGAAATAATCCTCAAATAGATCTCTTAAATTACTCATTTTTGGTACCTTCAAAGTCCAGCTGGAAGTATACACAATTCTTAAAAAATAAAGTCATTTGGTTGTCTCCCAATAAATTCTAAGCCCAACCCTTTGAGTTTTGGGAGAGTGGACTTTTAGAGGCCAGTATCAATATGAACTAGGTTTAACACTGTTTTCTCTACTACTCTGCCAATGACAGAGCAAATGAAGATAAAATATGATTGCCCAGGAATCTAAAGTGCTGTGCTGTTGGTTTTCTAAAAATCTATAAATAAACACACTTTCTGAGTAATTTTTGTGCAAACAGATCAAGCTTAAAAAGGTTTTCTACTGGTTAGTGAAAGTGAAGAAATCAGATCTGCGGGGGACCTGTTGGGTCATTCTCTTCTGCCCAGCTCTCTGCTAAACTTCCTCATTCTTGGCTGAGTCTCTAAAGAAAAGGAAATGCATACTCTCTGGGAGACAGCTTCATTATATTTACTCTTCAATTCTCTCTTGAAATTTTTTCTCAAGTCAAATCCTTTTAGTGCCATATTATGCGATCCTACTCTATCTTTCGTGTTTACACCCAACCTTCAGATGTTTATAAACAGATATCATGCCCACTTTTAGTCATCTGTTAGCCACGTTAAACAAATGTAAGGCCTTTTAATCTGATTTCAGTTCAGTCTCTCCAAGCCCTTAATCATTCTTATTGCTTGTCTCTGAACTATTTCCAGTTTCCTAGATGTTCATTTTTGTTAGGGGTATCCCACATTGAATGCGTTATTACAGGTGTGGTCTCATTAACATAGTAGAATAAATCCTACGTTTTTTTTCTTCTGTGGCACTATGTTATGGCTTCCCTGCAAATTCCCGCCAACTCATGCTACTTTCATATTCTGACAAACTTAGTGTAATTTTTTTCTCTATTTTCACCTCACATGGTGTTTCTTTTAGCATACTATAACAATTCTGATTTCCCTTCCAGTACTTCAAAAGCAGTTTTAAATGATAGCAGTAGTCAAAATATGAACAAGATCACTTTGTTGTCCTTTTGGCTTCATTGGTTTGTAACTATCTGCATTTCAAAATAGGAAATATCCAATTAATCTCTTTTTTATACAACTATCATATGTATGTATGATACGTATCTGCTTGTGAAAAATGTCCACTGATTATAATTTGAAAGTCCCCAAATACACAATTCAATCAGGAAGTTTACTTTATGGATGGCAAATAAATTGACTTGACAATTCTAAAATAATGCATATTATAATATCACTGAAAAGTATAATGAAAGCTTTGTAATGTCCATTCTTTCCACTATATTTTATAGCACATTTAGAAACTATTTACACAATGTTTTTTAATTTGAGGCATATATTCTCAGTACCAACTCCAACACCCATTAAAATGACTGTTCTGTTCATCTGATTTCTTTATTCTTCCACCAGCCCTCTCAAAAATAGTGGTCAGGGGCTTCCCTGGTGGCGCAGTGGTTGAGAGTCCGCCTGCTGATGCAAGGGACACGGGTTCGTGCCCCGGTCCGGGAAGATCCCACATGCCGTGGAGCGGCTGGGTCCGAGAGCCATGGCCACTAGGCCTGCGCTTCCGGAGCCTGTGCTCCGCGACTGGAGAGGCCACAACAGCGAGAGGCCCGCGTATCGCAAAAAAAAAAAAAAAAAAAAATAGTGGTCAGGACTAAGTCCATCTACTTGCAGACGTAGTAAATCCTAGAAATCTGACTTCCACTTCCACCCCTTTATTAACCTCCATTTCAGAAGGCTGGGAAGCCTCACCTGCAGGTCCTGTTGGCATCCCAAGCCAAACATACTCCAAGCTGAACGTGCCAGCCCAGCCTCTCCCACCAGCCTCTCCCACCAGCTTCTCCCACCAGCTTCTCCCACCAGCTTCTCCCACCAGCCTCTCCCACCAGCTTCTCCTCTTGAATGAATTTTGTCAGTGGCACCAGCTTCTTTGACGTTGAATTCCTTCTTCACCTCTCTTTCTTACCTTTCATAGGCAACAAGTCAAGAGGACAGGTTTATTTTGCATTGGCAGTGTCTCCTCCTCTATCCTTCCCTTTCTTTATCACGGCTACCTCCCCAGGCCCAGTTCCACATTTACCTCTTCTGTCACCATCAGCCTCCCCCTCCTGTAGGCTCTTTTCTGCCAATCCATTAGACAGAGATGAGTTTTTCTTTCTCTAAAGTACGGCTCTTCTCTCAGTTAAAAATCTCCAAGAGGGTCCAAACGTCTATGTTATAAAGTACAAACATCTTAATCCAGCTGTGACAACTGTCCAGAGCAGATGTGGCAGAACAGAACCTTACATCTTCCTTTCCTTTCCATGCACAGCACCTTGTATCTAGCACTTGATTGACAGTTACTAAAAAAATAAAATTAATGCTTAAATGAAGGATGAACAAATACTCCAGTTGATAACCTGATTGCACTAGAGCAGAGGACATCCAGTGTGATGGGGACCCTCCTCCTGTGTGTTTAATTTGTGTGTTTCAATCTAACTCTTGTAGGATCCCCTTTGGGCAATTTGATATACCCTCTAAGCCCAAACCCTGTTTTGTATTCTACATGTTACTATTCTCCATTAACAGCGATAAAGTGTTCTCTGCATATCCGGTAGTTCAGGATCTGTGATGAAGCATTCTAGCTTCATGATGGAATTTCCAAAGTAGCCTATGGGTTCAAAAAACAGAGAGATTGGGGCAAGATTTCAAGATGAAATGAGCTAGTGCACATGTGAGACTCTTTAGGGAAGCCTTTGCACTGGTGCATCTCAATTCTGCCTCATCTGAATATTTGAGTGCTGAAAACGCTGTAGCCTTCTTCTCATTAGCCTTTAAGTAAGAGGCAGTCTAACTATAAGAATTGACCCTTTGTCCCCATGGGAGCCAGTGAAGAAGCTATTTTAATTTTGAACGAAAATAAAACCCATAAACACTTAATATTTTTTTCCCCCAAATTGGCCTTATTGCCAAAAGAATTCTTCATAACTACCAGGACTAAAGCTACCCAGGACATCAATCCAGAGAAACTCAAGAGCCTTGTGGCATTGCTTAGTGTTCATCCTGGGTTTCAGGATCTCAAATTCCTCAAACGCTCTTCTTTCATTGTCAAATCCTTCTCTCAGTCTTCCTATTCGAGGACCTGTTGTTTGGTGAATTGCCCCACTGACATGCTCCTCGTTGGAACTTTCTTCTCCTTTGGCTTCTGTGGGTCTGCTCTGGCCTCAGTCACCTCCACCCCTCTCATCACTCCTCCTTTATCCTTTCCTTGAATCCCCTCTGGCCACTTAAATGTGAATGTTCCTCAGCACCTGCTCTTAGCCTTCACGTATGCTCACTCAGTGTAGGGAGGGACCGAGATGAACCAGGCAGGCAGAGTCCCTGTCCTGCAGGAAATTTCAGTCTAGAGCAGAAAATAGGGCATTTAAAAATAGTTATTACATGAGAGAGAAAATGTCAAGCTCCTTAAAAGAAACATTGACAAACAGGCTATTTTAGTTCAGAGCAGAGAGTTTGCTTCCAGCTAAGGGAACGAGCAAGGTAGTATTTGGACCTGGCCTTAGATCATGAAGACTGTTTATGCCTAGGAACGTGTATAATTCAATACAAGTAAAACAGAAGCCATTGTCTCTCCCTTTCAGCCTCCCCCCCAAACAAGATACTCCTCTCCCTGTGTTCCCTTACCTATTACTAGCACCAGTGCCCTCCCAGCCACCTAGAGGTAGAAATGAGTCCTTTTACTCCTTAGCCCTGTTCATCCAATCACTTACTCAGTCCCATAGCTTCCACTTCTGAGATAAGTTTGGCTTTCTCCCCTCCTTTGTAGTTTTTTAAAATTCTAACTTAACCTGGGCCTCATTTACTCTATGCAGACTATCTATATAGCCATGTAATTGGTTTTCCCATTTCTAATGCCTCTCCCCACTTCTCCTATCAGATTGTTCACTTTACAACATGGTTTACTTCACATTACTCCTTTAATTTTTGGAAAAGAAAAAAAATCTTGAAATAACTTTTAAAAGTGTTCACACTATTTTGCATGACTATGTAACAAAAAATAGGGCAAAGATCATCCAAGTATATCCAGGGTTAGAATTTTAGGAGTCTTGCATTTTTTAAAATATATCATTCATTTTTATGTAATTCCTTCCACTGTTTCTCTAACTTGCTTACTCCACCCTTGTCAGAAACCCACCAAAGAACTTCAGATAAAAAAAATTATTTTGAGGCTTCCCTGGTGGCGCAGTGGTTGAGAGTCCGCCTGCCGATGCAGGGCACACGGGTTCGTACCCCCATCCGGAAAGATCCCACATGCCGCGGAGTGGCTGGGCCCGTGAGCCGTGGCTGCTGAGCCTGCGCGTCCGGAGCCTGTGCTCCGCAACAGGAGAGGCCACAACAGTGAGAGGCCCGCGTACCGCAAAAAAAAAAAAAATTTCTTTTTTCAATAACAGTAAGATAAACATTGTCATAGAATAACTGATTTTATAAGCCTATAAATAGGTTTGATTGTAATCTGGTGCAAATTTCTCATTCTGTAGCTACAAAATGCTAGTTGCAGAGAGTTTAAGAGATTTGCTCATTAATTTTTGGGGAAAGGGAAGTGGGATACAGGTCTCAACTGTTCTCACACTGGTTGAATTTTCTGAGCACATAACATTGTGCGTGTTGTTGTGACTGTGGATAACAAATTTTTAACAGGAATTCTAAATATAATATTTTTATAAAAATATGCAACTAATTAAGGAGTAACACAAATGTCAAGACTCACCCTAATTATGCCCCCCTTTTTCTCTAACTGCTTTTCAGATTTATTCTTTGTAGCACCTTATATTTGCTGGCTAAAACTGGAAACCTATAAAACAATTCTTTAGTATGTATTTCCTGTTGCATAGAATTCAGAATATTATTACAAAGACAGAATGAATGAGATCCACTTACCATGGTTATCAAATTTCAGGAGTCAAGAGCACATGACCTACCCCCTTTAGTAATACTCCCTATGGAAGCTGGATGTCAATTCAAAGGCAAGTTATAACTGGCAATAAGAATAAACCATAAGTGTCGTGTGTGTATGTAACACTGTTTTTTAATTTAAATTTTATATTACTGTTAGAGTAAAGCAAGTCTTGTATTTACAGTTTTCTTTTTAGTATCAAAACAAAATTCAAAGATATTTATGTTTGAAAAGGTGAGTACTCTATCAATATTATGTTACTTTCTCAAAATAATGCTAATGCATTTTGAACACAACACTGTGATGCTTAACTTAAAAAGACTATCAAGGGCTTTCCTGGTGGCACAGTGGTTGGGAGTCCGCCTGCCGATGCAGGGGACATGGGTTCGTGCCCCGGTCCGGGAAGATCCCACATGTTGCAGAGTGGCTGGGCCCGTGAGCCATGGCCACTGAGCCTGCGCGTCCGGAGCCTGTGCTCCGCAACGGGAGAGGCCACAACAGTGAGAGGCCCGCGTATCGGGGGGAAAAAAAAAAAAAAAAAAAAGACTATCAAACTAAAAATGAAGCATAATGCATGTACAACACACCAGGACTGCCCACATAGGCTAAGGACACAATCAAGCACGGATTTAGGTACCCATTGCCAACAACTAAAAGTATTTCATTTGTATTTTTAATATCAGAGCATTTAAAAATGTTTGTTGGATATTTTGCCATAAAACTTCATACTCTATGACATATAACTTTTAAGTCAATTACTTTTACACTATCATTTAAATTCTTGCTGAGAAAAATCTCAAACTTTAAGCTAATTTGGGGAGTCTACATATTTTGTGTCAATCTTCAGATGAATATGAAAAATTAACAGCAGTTTTCTATTTCTAAATAGCAAAGATCAGAGCTCATCAAGGCTTACACTCATTTCACAAATTAAACCCACAACGGCATTGTTTATGTTTTAGTTCAATATGCAAACAATGCCTCATTGAGCGTTGTATTTCAAAACAAATAAAAACTTGCTTTAGTTCCTGTTTCATTTCATTGTAACTGTGAAGTGTGTACTTATATGAAATAGTCAGCTTCTCATGGCCATCAATGATCTCTATACCATGAGTAACTAGCTAGATTAACTCCTAGTTTAACTTTACTGCTTGTTATGGAGTCTACAAATTGTGCCTTGGTGCCATTCTTGATCAAACATAAGCGACAATGTTTTGTCTCTTCATTGTTTCAATCTGCATTTCACTTAGATCCCTCAAATCATTAAACAACAAATCTGTTATTTTAATGCCATTAGCATTTCTGTTAAAGTAGTAATGATGAATATTTTTTCACATTAAAACTAATATAGGATTATTCAACTCAGTACTTATGGAATTGTGTACTTTGATAGACTGTACACCAGTTTGAAAATTAGTGTCTGCAGCTTTCTTTTTGTTTTAAAAATTTATATATAACCTGATATTTGGGATGGCCTAACAAATAAAATTTGACCCCAAAATTCCAATTTTTCTTGATAACTCAGTATTATATATGAGTTCGTCTACACTTAAAAAAAAAAAAACCTTTCTTGCAAAGATTTTTCCCTTGTTTAATATTCCTAAATTCTTCTTCATAATTTCATGACTTGATGGACCTCTACTAAAAGGCTTCTAGAATTTTCTTGTGAGGAAACTGAAGAGTTACAATTGTCTTATAAAATGAAGAAATGAATAGGCACAAACCTCGACTGCAATTTGCTTTTTTTTTTTTATGGAATATAGTCACCAAAACCATAATCTCATTCCAGGTGCAGATGAATCATAATCCTGAGCAAAGGTAGAACCACCATTTCTTTTACATTTCTAGTTCATTTCTAAAGAATGTCAAAAAGGTAACAAAATATTTTGTAATAGTCTCATCAGAACTTGGAACAATTTCTTCAGAAAAAAATCTAATTATAATAGTTATGCCTCAGGCATTCTAACCTATAATTTAGAAGTCATCATCTCAAGGTATAGTTTGTGGTATGTTTTGCTAAAGTCAATTGCATTGCAATCCACATCCTGAAATTCACCTTTCAAAAGCTGTTCATGCACCCATCCTTAAAACATGAATGTTTACTTGACATTTTACAAATTGGAATGGCTTAATGTCATCTAAAAGATTAGACAGTTAACTGAACATTTCTCCCTCTAGATCATCTTCAAAAATATTAATTGTCCTATTCTGTTTTCCAGCTGAAAGTCAGCTATTGTCTATGTCAAAATAAGACCTATTATTTAAAGTACATTTTTGCCACTATCTTACACCATACACAAAAATTAACTCAAAATGGAATAAAACTTGAATGTAAGATCTGAAACCATAAAATTCCTAGAAGAAAACATAGATGGTAACTTCATTGACACTGGTTTTAACAATGTTTTTGTGGCTCTGATGCCAAAGGCAAGGAAAATAAAAGCAAAACTAAATAAATATGACTACATAAAACTGAAAAGCTTCTGTACAGTGAAGGAAACCATCATCATTTGAACCATGCCTTTCAAAACGAAAAGGCAACCTACTGAACAGGAGAAGATATTTGCAAATCATATATCCAATAAGGGATTAAGATCCAAAATATATAAAGAACTTATACAAGTCAACAACATAAAAAAAAAAACCCAATTAAAAAACGGGCAGAGGATCTGAATAGACATTTTTCCAAATAAGACATACAGATGACCAAAGGCACATGAAATGTGTTCAACATCACTAAATATCATGGAAATGCACATCAAAACCACAATGAGATACCACCTCACACCTGTTAGAATGGTTGCTATCAAAAAGAACAGAAATAACAAGTCCTGGCGAAGATATGGAGAAAAGGGAACCCTTGTGCACTCTTGGTGGGAATGTAAATTTGTGTACTCACTATGGAAAGCAATATGGAGATTCCTCAAAAAAAGAACTACCATATGACCCACCTATTCCACTTCTGGGTGTTTATCCAAAGAACATGAAAACACTAATTTGAAAAGATATATGCACCCCTATGTTCATTGCAGTATTTTTTATAATAGCCAAGACATAGAAACAACCTAAGCACCCACTGATGGATGAATAATAAAGATGATATGATATATGTATACATATATAGATAGATAGATAGATAATGGAATATTAGTCAGCCATAAAAAAGAATGAAATCCTGACATTTATGACAACATGGTTGGACTTTGAGGGCATTACACTAAGCGAGATGTCAGACAGAGAAAAGCAAATACCATATGATCTTACACATGTGTAGAATCTAAACATCAAAACCAAAACCAACCAACAAACAAAACAAAAACAAACTCATAGATACAGAGAACAGATTAGTAGTTATCAGAGGGGAAGGGAGTTGGAGGGTGGGTGAAATGGGTTAAGGGAGTCAACTGTATGGTGATGGATGGTAGATTTGTGGTGGTGACCACTCTGTAGTGTACACAGATGTTGAACTATAATGTTGTACACCTGAAACTTATATAATAAAATTACATATATATATAATTTTTTATAAAGGGTTTAGTTCCTAAAATAAATAAAAAGCAAAAGCAAAAAAGGAGTATACATTTTCCAAAATAGTTTGTATTTCAACATTTATTCAACACTCAAGACATTAATCTTACAGCAATTTTATATGCTAGTTATATGTTATTTTTTCTCATGTAATATGGAATTGAGATTCATCAGTCTACTACAGGTTAGAGCGTCCTCTCTGAAAACTTTTGAGAAATTGAGAGTCCTATTGAAAATCTACCAGATATCAGGTGCCTTAATTGCTTGAATTTATAAATCATGCATTGTGTCCAACAACTGCACAGTTTCCTTTAAGTTCCTTTAAATCTAATCAATTCTATGTGGTCTTGGTAATTCATTCTTATGGGTAAACATCAAGGGAAAGAAGAGAAAAGGAGTTGGAGGAAAGGCTTCCTTTATACTTCGTAGGAAGTATAAAGGGAAGAAGATAGAGTTAGATAAAGGAGTTACATTTTTTTTTTTTTTTTTTTTTGCGTTACGCGGGCGTCTCACTGTTGTGGCCTCTCCCATTGCGGAGCATGGGCTCCGGACGCGCAGCCTCAGCGGCCATGGCTCACGGGCCCAGCCGCTCCGCGGCATGTGGGATCTTCCCGGACCGGGGCACGAACCCGTGTCCCCTGCATCGGCAGGCGGACTCTCAACCACTGCGCCACCAGGGAAGACCACATGTTGATTTTAGTTGCAGTCATAAAGATGTCACTTCCCACTCTCATCAAGAACCCTTTGAGTCATCCACAATCCATAGTCTTAAGCACTATCTCAGGATTGGCACATAGTAGATATACAATAAATGTTTGTTACATAAATAAATTAATTCAATTTCAAATTTAGAGCTTGATACTAATGATATTTCCTTATGTTTCCCTAACACCACCTTTCCTGAGTTTTGGAGCAGTCATGGCTGCAAGAGTTTTGAGACTTCAGCATCACAAAAACAAGAAAATTGCTGTCATACCTCATTCTGAAAGGTAGTGTATCCTGGGGCGTTCTCTCTCTCTCTCTCTTTGGTGTGTGTGTGTGTGTGTGTGTGTGTGTGTGTGTGTGTGTGTGTGTGTGTGTGTGTGTGTGTGTGTGTGTGTGTGTGTGTGTGTGTGTGTGGGAGCGTTTATGTTCTTTAAGGCAAGTTTTAAGTTTAAGTAATATCTCTTAATTGATGTCACATAGATAATGAGAGAAAAGGCCAGAATAATTACAGAATTCATACAGAATAGTCAAAGTTTTAATGATACTTTCAGTTTCTCATTAAAACATCCTATTTTGAATGTGCTGATTTGGCAAAGAATGGCCTTTTGGCCCTGAAAATTATTTTTCCTGTAATGCTAAATTAGTGTCAAGAAATTAATCCTCCCAGCACACTTATAGAAGCAATAATAGTATGAGTTGGTTAAGAGCTGCTTTGACAGGGTACTGTAAAGCCCTTTAGTCTTTAAAGAGCCCTGGCATTAGGTAACTTTAATTGTTGGTTTCAGATGTCAGTCTCCATCAGGAACACAGCTGGAGACTGATAGGTGTCGCTTGGGAATAAGCATTTTGTATTACTTTGAAGTCAATTGGACTGAACATGAAAATTTTATAGTTAGTGGCAGATTTCTTTTTAAGATATTTAAGTAAAGTATCCCTTAAACCAATTACATTAAAAACTATCCAGAATAAGAAACCTCAAAAGAAAATTCCCCTCAGTGGCAAAGTGTTAATCAAATAAACCAAGAAAACAGTTTTCCCAAACCCGTAATTTCCATGCTTGGGGGTGTCCTCATTTGGATGCAGCCCTAAATTTTTAACTCTTTCCATTGCGTTTCTGAGCATCTTCTGTTTTGAGTAGTTATTTTAAAAAGTTGCAGAAAAGATAGCACGCACAGGACAAGGGCAAATGTTATGATGGTCAGGTACGGCAGGGAGCACTTTGGGAATTTCATCTGCGCCCGCCTGTGACTGATCCCTCATGTTTTCTTTGGAAAACATGAGCCTCTCTGTCCTCGGAGTTGTCTCTTTCATACAGAGAGGGGCTTCGGACTGACCCATTTCCCCTCTGATGTGTGCAAGCGGACAACAGGAGTATTTTCCCTCAATGATTCGAATGCTTCAATTCTGTTTCCTATTAGAAGGATTATATATATATATCAGTTTTTAATTAATTCATGATTTATATACTTTTCATGAATCAAAATGAAAAGTAACCTAATATTAAAGTCCATGGATTCCAAATCAGCAGATGGGCGTCTACACGTGCTAAACCAAGTGCTGTTCTGACATGAGGCAATGAGCTGCTATTTGACAAAAAAAAAAGCATTAAAAAGAAAACAAAAGAATAAATAATATGTAATATATAAATTGGTTGACTTTAATGTTTTATCCGAAGTTATTCCCACCATGCTCTCAAGTTTTCCAGCTCTTGTTTGACTCCGACTTCAGTACCAATAACCGAGTAGTAACACCAGACTAATCACTTCACACTTTGTTCCCTCAGTTTTCTGACTCTTGGCATTCCCTATCATACCTACCATTAGACAGCGTCTTCTATTCTTTGCTTGAATCACCAGAGAAACTTTTGTTCTGCACACTTCGTGTACTGTATTTACTGGTTTACATAAAGAACAGAGTGATTCTGGGGCTGATGACTCTGTTATAGGAATATCTGCCACCGCAGAACGTTTGGGTTTTCCTCACTGTCCAGTTGTTGAACCAGCTGCAAACAATGCATTTTCATTTCTTTAGATTTAAAGACACAGTGATTAAGTATATAACTGACCGCGATGAAGAGTGGCCCCCACTTGCCACAACTAGAGAAAGCCCTCACACAGAAACGAAGACCCAACACAGCTATAAATTAAAAAAAAAAAAGTATATAAGTGAAAACTCCGTAAGAGTGGAAGCTATCATAAACATTATGTAGTCACGGGGTTGAGAGAGTAAAATGTATTTTAAGGGGTATAACAATCAGTGGGATAGGCAGTTCTTCCTAACAGTTGGTGATAACACTTTACAACGTCAGCATCACACTGCGTTTAATGCCCCTAAGTTTTCGCCTTTGACAAGCAGACCAGAGATCATAGTGCAGGGAGCACTACATGAGAAACCCAGAGCCTGGGTACCAGGTCCATTTGTGCCAACATATGTTGTCACGACACCTGTGTTCATTTTTCTAATCTGCAGTAAAAGGGGATCCAGTGCTTAGTGATTTATCTCTAAGGCCCACTCCAGCATTAATATCGATTCTGCCGCCTCCCTTTTTTATAGTTGATTGTTTTCCAGCCAATGAATAAGCATTTAATTGTTGCCTAATATGTACCTAGGTTGGCTGAATCTCTTAGTAACTAAATAAATCTGTTTTCCAACTGAGGGCAGGTGTATAAATGGTAAGTAAATTAAACCAATAGCATAAGGGCTGCTCTACCCAGATTTCTGCAGGTTTTCTGTGACGAGTAACTGAGGGTCAGGGAGCAACTGCATGCATGGGTCTGGCTGCTACGTTAGCATCAGAGGACTTGTGCTAATCCAGGATAATTACTTTCCAGGTCCAGCTTATCATAGGTGTGTGAATATGGCTGTTATTCAGGTGGTGTCCCATAACAACTTTCAAGTGATGGGAGGAGGGCGAGATGTGACGTATATTAGTAGACATATTTACATGTAGTAAAAAAAGTATTGGGAAGGTTCAACTAAACCTACACAAATATACATAAGTAGATGTGTTAATCAAGGCTAGAATTGCCCACAGGCTGTATAGTCATTGAAAGGTTGACTGATTTATCTATTAAGAAAATTAACTTTCTTCCAAGATGTCTCACCCACAGCTCTGTAGAGGACTTCCAACATTCCACCATTAAGTAATAATTATTTTGAGTTAAACCAAGATTGCCTGTTCCCATGGAATTTCTTTGGCTAGGTGGTCCCATAATGTTTTTAAACTACCTTAGTGGGACTTTTCTTTTTCCAATGCCACAGCAAACTGGGTCACACTTTAAGAATGTATCACATAATGAAGATGTTTTGATATGGGCTAGGGAGATACGGTGTTTGAGTGGGCTAGGAAGCATAGGTCTGGGAGAAGTGTTACAGTGGAGATAAATGGGAACCAGAAGGTTTCAGGAGGGGACCTCTTACCCCAGGAAAAGGAAGTGAACAAAAAGGGAAGATAGGAAAATAATAAAAGATATACTTAGTCAACTTCCTGCTCTATGAGAGCCTGTTGCTTGCTTATGTTTACATTTTGGGTATTTTTTTAATTGAAGTATAGTTGACTTACAATATTATATTAGTTTCAGGTGTACAATAAAATGATTTGATACTTTTATAGATTACACACCATACAAAGTGATTATAAAATACTAACTATAATCCTTGAGCTGTACCTTACATTCCTGTGACTTATTTATTTTATAACTGGTAGTGAGTATTTTTGATAAAATGTTGCTTCTCAGGGAGATCAGCTCTGTGCTTTGTGACCACCTGGAGGGGTGGGATAGGGAGGGTGGGAGGGAGGGAGATGCAAGAGGGAAGAGATATGGGAACATATGTATATGTATAACTGATTCACTTTGTTATAAAGCAGAAACTAACACACCACTGTAAAGCAATTATACCCCAATAAAGATGTTAAAAAAATGTTGCTTCTGATTCTTTTATCTGAGTACTTAAAGCATTTTATTTATATTTATACCACTTGGGAACTTGTGTAAGGCAAAGTTTTCTTGTTAATTCTGTTCACTTACCAATTAGGATAACCATGGGCAAATCGATTGATTTCTCTAAATCTAACACAGCAATAAAAACTGACTTTTCCTAATTTCAGATTTTAGAAAGCTCATTGGGTAAAGGGCAGGTACGTAAAGAAGAATCACTACCAAAATAGTAGCAAAGTTAAAAATACTACAGATGATTGTCATGTTAACGATGTGTGTAGTATTCTTTATGTAGTAAGGTATGTAGTAACATTAGCCAACTTTACTGTGTACTTACCCAATGCATTATGCAGATAATCTCCTTTAATCCTGACAACTCTAAAAGGTAGGTAATATTTTTAGCCCATTTTACAGATAAGAAAACAAAGACTTAGGTCAAGTCACTTAGTCAAGCTCACTTTGCTAAGCAGGAAGCACAGCAGAGATTCAAATCCAGGTTAATGAGATTCTGGAAATGAATTGTCCAACAATTCTGGGAGCTAGCTCACTATGGTCGTCGGGTATTGGTTGGTTCATAGGGAACATTAGGGAAAAGAAAACAAACAGACAAAAACCAAAACAAAAGATAATTATTTGCTGCAGCATTTATGGGATAACGCAAAAATACATAGGTTTATGGACGTAGAGTCAGAGATTAGATAACGTCAGGCTGAGCTGAAATTGTCACTAACCAGCATTCCTGCAGCACCCTTGCAAGCAGACTGGTGGGCTCTCCCTCATACAAATTGAATTAGAGGTAATTGCCAAACCTAGGAACTTATAGTAGACCTGTGACTAAGTAAGAACTTTCAGTAAAAAAATGGAAAAGCATAGTGGACAGAATTAGTAATTTGGCATTATTGTTATTCTCTGAATTGCTGCTTGAATCCTTTTACAAGGAGCACTGATGGGAACATTCCTCAAGCTGGTTCAAATGCTGTGGGCTAATTAATTCCGGGTGCATTTCAGTGAAGCTGTGCTTTATGGCTATGGTGACCACACATGTAGGATCACATTACCTTAGTGGCATCACGTCTGAGAGACACAACAGCTAAGGCTAGAATGTTTATTCCATCCCACTCCAACTTGTTCTAGTTTTCTGCATTTTTTTTCCCATTGGGGTTTTGATATTTGATATCAACTCAGCAGAATCTTGAGCTCAAACTGGATTTTTCTCAGCCCCAATTTAAGATGAAAAAATAACATGAATATGTAACTTGGATGGTAAATGTCATCCATTTTCTAAGGTAGGCTATTAGTTCAAATAGTCTATATGACTAAAGACAGGAGCTGTGTTCCTATGTTACCTAGAAGAACACTCAAGGGCCAAGACAAGTGGAAATGATGCTATGTCTAGACATCTTTCCCAGGCCTTCTATACCTTGCTTACCTCCATGTTCCTGTGATTAGAGTACAAACAGCATAACTTAAGTAAAGTACAAAATGGACAAAATGTATGCCTCTGGAAGTTAGAATAGAGCAGACTCTTGGGGATGTAACACTTGGTAAAGGGTTTCTGGGCTGCTGGTAAGGTTCTATCTCTTGATCTGGGTACTGATTACATGTGTGATCACCTTCATGAGTTATACACTTATGACTAATGCATTTTATCTGAATTTATGCTACTCTTTCACTAAAATCATTTTTAAAAAGGAATGTGGGAAGAATTCTTTCATAATACATTAATCTGAGTATCACATGAGGTTGTGTTTATTAGATCACTCAGCAATCTTTTTGAAAAGCAGGCAGTAGAGTCTTGACAGGATGGCACTCAGGTCAAGAAAGTTTTGATTTGGATGAGAAGAAGAAGAACATCTGAAAGAGTTCTGAGCACAGGGCAGCTCACATTAGGTCCAGATGGAGGGCTATTGTGGGTACTGTTGGATCTAAGAGGCAGCTTGTGGATACCTTAAAGGGTCTGGATCAGGACAGGTGCAGGCGTGCAATGGAAGACAGAAAAAGATGCTGGGATAGAACATGGAAAGCTGAAGGGTAGGACCTAAAAACAAACTTCTCTTACTTCATAATTTGCCCAGGGCCAGACCTACTTGAAAATAATATTGATGTTATTCCAAGTGACATAGAGTTTAATTAAACTTTCCCTAATAATTAGAACAGTATACCTTTTTCCTTGCAAGCCTTGGTGTATTTTTTTCTTAGTTCTTCATTAGCAATTCACTAGGAGAGGGGCTGAAAATGGGGGAAAGAAGCTGGATTAAGTCCACACAGAATAGTCATTGTGCAGAAATTCCAGGTAGTGAAGGTTTACCAACAAGACTATGTGACTTCATACTATGTGATTTTATACATGATTTTGCAACTCAAGGTAACTCCAATACTAAATACAAGGGCTTCAATTAATAGTGTTATTCAGAAGATAATTTTATTTAAGGAAAATAGTTTTCTACATGTATTCATTCACTTATTTCATAAACACCTGATGAATTACTGTCACCTGCTACTATTCAGTATTTCCTTTTAAACCTATAAGAATATGAACTATAGAAACAGTCCCAAGCATGAATGCCTCAAAGAATTTGAAATTATGACTAAAATACAAATTATACATTTTTGAATAAAAGAGATGGCATGCACCCAAATCAGAATGTTCTTTAGAAATCCTTCTGATGAGTTAAAAAATATGGCAGAGACTTGAGGAATAAATAAAATAGTACAAAATAACCTGCACTTTAAATTCTATATGTTTCTAATGCCAGTTAAAAATGTTTACTTTTCCCCGTATGTTTAACAGTATTACCATGTGAGTGTTGCGCTCTTGAAATGTTTATTTTTATCTGTGTGTTTGAAGGGGCACTCTTTCTATAGAGAGAAGCTGCAGTAGAGTAGTCACTTGTTTTCACTCATTTTTCTGGGACCTGTTACTCTCTTGGGTTGCAACAAAAACCAGTTTCCATAGCAGTTTTCAATCCAGTGGATTCCTTTCTTTCTTTCAATCAAGGATAGCAAAGATGGTCTCAAACCAAGATCTGCAGAGTCGAGTTAAAGAGATTTTCAACTTCTTTCCTCTCTGATTGACCAATTCCTCCACTGATGACTTTGCTTTTCTCTTTCAATAAAAAGGCTGCTTAATTTCCATAGGGTTTCAATTCTATGATTCCTTTCTCCTTCCTACAGCCAAATTCCCCATTTTTTAAAAGAAGATGCCTGGCTCCTCATAGTTTGAAATAGAAACTTATATTCTGAAATCAATAGGCTGTTTTGAACTTGGGAAGTCATCAGTTGAAATTCGTTTGAGAATTTCATATTTCTTGGGAAAGTGTTGGCCCACCTTTCCTAGGGCAGTTTGGCCCTGAGTCCTAGAGCATTCGTCTGGGACTCCCTCCCCGCACAGGAAAGAAACACTATAGGTGTCTGCAATTGCAATTAACAGCGCCCTGGGACAGAATTCTAAATGAGATATAAAATTATGCTTTGAAAGTTGTGTGGTCTTTTTTGGTTCTGTTTTTCATTGGCCATCAGGTCATTTTCCTTTTGAGCTTGTCATAATCCTCCTCCTTAGGTAAACCTCATCTTCTCCATCACAAATCACAGAAGGCTTACAGACAATAATTTCAGTGTTAACTGAATACTGTAATTCTCTCTAATGACACCTTGTGTGATATGCCACACGAATACTATGGGGGAATAATGCTGTTTAAATCTAGACTCATAAAGAATACTTAATTTCATTCATGTCTATAGCCAGTGGTTTGAGAATTTATTTAATCTTCATGTTTTCTTTATTAATAAAATTAAAATAATTCTTCATTATGTCATTTGGGCAGTGTTTTACATTTTTAGAGTAATATAAAAATTATTGAATATTAATATTTTCCATGAATTTTCTGTTTTCCTGATATTTAATAAAGACGAAGTTGTGTTTTCTTAAAAAAAGAAAATTACAGCCTTGTTAAGGACCTTAAAATTCTCCTAATTTACAGATGGAGAAAACATATTTTGAGGAAATCTGCCACTTTCCAGTCACCAGGAACTCAGATACCTAATAATCACTGTTTCCCCAAAGGAGTTATTCTTCACATCTTCTAGAATGAGGGACAATTCAAGACTTCTAAAATGGAACAGATTGAGCACAGGAACTTTAAACATGCAAAAGGTTAGACTGGATCAAAGTTATAATAAATTACAACTTCTTATTATTAAAGAACAAAATGAAAACCAAAAAATATATTAAAGACTGTACTTACAAATTCAAATATAATAGAATGCAACAAAGTAATTTAGTATTCAAGAAATATTTTTAATAACCCAGGCTCTGAATTCAGTCTACCAGGGAAAAAATATCTGAGCCTCATGGGGAGAACTGTTAATATCCCTAAAGCTCAGTTATCTCATCTGAAAAATGGGGTCAGGATAGTACCTACCTCATGAATTAAATAAAATAATGGGAGGGTTTTTTTTTTTGTTTTTTTTTTTTTTTGGTCGTACTGTGTGGCTTGTGAGATCTTAGTTCCCTGACCAAGAATTGAACCTGAGCTGACAATGGCAGTGAAAGCTCCAAGTCCTAACAACTGGACCCCCAGGGAATTCCAAATAATGGGAATTAACAAGTTAATGTCTGTAAATTATTTAGCACAGTGTTTGGAACACAGTTGACACTCAGTAAATTTTAGCTATTTTTATGTTATCATTATTACCATTATACATAGAGGATTCTTGCTATTCATAGTAGTAATGTTCCAAAGACTCCCTTCAAAAACTAGATTAGCAAATCATTGTCCCCAGGATAAATTTAGCGTTAGGCTCTTGAAAGCATCTAGTCACAAAATTTTCATCTAGTGAACAATACATAACCTTGTTTTGTGTGTGTTTCTGTTTAAAGATGCTTTACTAATATACACTGTTGATTCATTAACATTGAACTCGGCCAACAGCACTGTAACTCATGCCTAAATAAAGCTTATCTATCATACATATCTTCTCCATAAAGCACATCACAGCCTTCTTGCACATAGGAATATTAGACTGTACTTGAAGGCCATTCTAAATAGCAAAGTCACCAAGAAAAAGCAAAAAATGTGAAAAATGTCACATAAAAAGGACAAGCCCTGTGAGGTTTTACAAATAAAACCTACAAATTGGTTTTAGGGTTACAAATAAATGTTAGCCAGTAGGTGAACATGCAAATAAAGAATCTGCAAATCAGAAGGATCAACTGTATTGAGATTTTGAAAAACTAAAATCAGTTGAGGTTGCCTACATAAGAGTGTTCAAGAGAGAAGCAGCAGGAAAAGAAGCTGGAGGTTTACACTCATGCTAGGAAAGGTAGGATCTGGTAAGCCCTGTTAAGAAGTTAGTCCTTTTTCTAATAATAATGAGGTACCATCACCACAGAGTTTTAAATGGAAGACTGTCATAGTTAGATTAGTGTTTTATAAAGACCACTGTCACCTCGAATAGAAGTGACTCTTAAAACAGCACCTTGTACATTGTGTATGCTCAATGTTTACTGAATAAATTCTGTATTTACTGAATGATTGAGCGCAGTGTAGAGATTAGTTTTGTTGGGGCCGGAGACAGGGCTGGAGGAAGGGAGACTTTAAAATGCTACTGCTATTCAATGTTGTACTGGATGTTCTTGCCAGGGCAATTAGGCAAGAAATGAAATAAAATCTACAAACAATAAATGCTGGAGAGGGTGTGGAGAAAAGGGAACCCTCTTGCACTCTTGGTGGGAATGTAAATTGATACAGCCTCTATGGAGAACAGTATGGAGGTTCCTTAAAAAACTAAAAATAGAATTACCATACGACCCAGCAATCCCACTACTGGGCATATACCCAGAGAAAACCATAATTCAAAAAGAGTCATGTACTACAATGTTCATTGCAGCACTATTTACAATAGCCATGGAAGCAACCTAAGTGTCCATCGACAGATGAATGGATAAAGAAGATGTGGCACATATATACAATGGAATATTACTCAGCCATAAAAAGAAACGAAATTGAGTTATTTGTAGTGAGGTGGATGGACCTAGAGACTGTCATATAGAGTGAAGTAAGTCAGAAAGAGAAAAAAACAAATACCGTATGCTAACACACATATATGGAATCTAAAAAAAAAAAAAAAATGGTTCTGAAGAACCTAGGGGCAGGACAGGAATAAAGATGCAGACGTAGAGCATGGACTTGAGGACACGGGGAGGGGGAAGGGTAAGCTGGAATGAAGTGAGAGAGTGGCATGGACATGTATACACTACCAAATGTAAAGATAGCTAGTGGGAAGCAGCTGCATAGCACAGGGAGATAAGCTCAGTGTTGTGTGACCACCTAGAGGGGTGGGATAGGGAGGGTGAGAGGGAGACGCAAGAGGGAGGAGATATGGGGATATATGTATACGTATAGCGGATTCACTTTGTTATAAAGCAGAAACTAACACACCATTGTAAAGCAATTGTACTCCAATAAAGATATTTTTAAAAAAAGGCATTTAGATTGGAAAAGAGGAAGTAAAACCATCTCTATTTGAAGATGACATGATCTTACATATAGAAATTCCTAAAGAGTCTACTAAAAATGATTAGAACCAATAATCAATTTCAGCAAGGTTTCAGGATACAAGATCAATACATAAAATCCAATTATATTTCTATACTGTAGGAATGAGCAAATCAAAAACGAAATTAAGAAAATAATTCTATTTACAATAGAATAAAATACATAAGCATAAATTTAACAAAAAAACACAAAACTTCTAACTCTGAGAACTAGAAAATATTGTGGAAAGTAATTAAAGACTTAAATAAATGGAAAGACATCCACATTCATAGATTAAAAGGTTTAATAGTGTTAAGATTACAATCGTCCCCAAATGATCTACAGATTCAATATAATCCCTATGAAAATTACAGCTGTTTTTGCTGTTGTTGCAGTTCTGCAGACACTGACAAGCTGACGCTAAAATTTATATGTAAGGCGACTGACCCAAAACAGCCAAAACAATCTTAAAACAGAACAAAGCTGGAAGACTCACACTTCCTCGTCTGAAAACTTACTATGATGCTACAGTAATTGTGACAGGGTGGCATTAGCATAAATACAGATATCAAGGCTAATAAAATAGAATTGAGAGTCCAGAAATAGACCCTCTATATGATAAGTTGATTTTCAGTCAACCTAAATTTTCGATTTAGGTTGATTTTCAATTTCAAAAGGGGAAGAATAGTCTTTTCAACAAATGGAGCTGGGATAACTAGAAACCTCATACAAAAGAATGAAGTTGTACCCTTAACTCACAACATATACAAACATTAACTGAAAATTGATGAAAGATCCAAATGTAAGAGCTAAAACTATAAAACTCTTAGAAGAAAACAAAGGTACAAATCTCTGTGAACACGAATTTGTCAGTTGTTTCTTACACATGATACCGAAACCCCAAGCAACAGCAGTAGGACAACAAAAGGTAAACTGGAAATCATCAAAATTAAAAACTTTTGAACTTCAGAAGACACCATCAAGAAAGTGAAAAAACTACACACAGAATGGGAGAAAATTTGCAAATCATATATCTAAGAAGGGACTTGTATCAAGAACATGTAAATACAGCTCAGTAATTTTTTAAAAAGCCAATTAAAAACAAAGAATATGAATAGACTGTTATCCAAAGAAGATACACAAAAAGCCAATAAGCACAGGAAAAGATACTCAACATCATTAGCCATCAGAAAAATGCAAATCAAAGCCACAGTGAGATACCACTTCACACCTACTAGGATGGCTGTAATCAAAAAGGCAGAAAATAACAAGCATTGGCCAGGAGGTGGAGAAATTGGAACCCTTACACTGTGGTGGGCATGGAAAATGGTGTAGCTTCATTGGAAAACAACCTGGTAGTTTCTCAAAAAGTTAAACATAACATTACTATTTGACCAAGCAATGCAACTCCTAGATTGATACCCAAGAGAAATGAAAACATGTGTCTACACAAAACTTTTACATGAATGTTGATAGCAGCATTATTCACAATAGCAAAAAAGTGGAAACATCCCAAATGACCATCACCTGATGAATAGATAAATAATGTGATATATCCACACAATGGAATACTAGCAATATAAGGTAACGAGGTATCCGTAAATGCTGCGACACAGATGAACCTTGAAAACATTACACTGAATAGAAGCAGCCAGTCACAAGAACAGCATATTGTTTTGTTCCATTTATATGAAATGTCTTAAATAGACAAATCTGTAGAGACAAAAAAGTATTATATTATTGGTTTCCAGGGCCCAAGGGGACAAAATGATGGGCAGTGACTGCTAACGAATATGGGGTTTCTTTTTTTGGTGCTGAAAAACACTTTAGAATTAGATAGTGGTAATGGTTGTATAACTTTATGAATATACTAAAAACCACTGAATTATACAGTTTAAAAGAGTGGATTTTATGACGTTTGGCATATCTAAAAAAACTTTTGAAAAGAATTCTATAAGATTTCTTATTCTGATCACAATACAGTAATTGCTAAGAGAATTATTTTCCCACTGTTAATCACTGTAAACATGGCTAAAATTTGTGATAGAGACTTCTGAAGCATTGGGCAACAGGTGGTAAAGAACTTCCATTTTTGAGCGAATGGAAAAGTATGAGATGAGATTCATCTCTTCTCGAGCGTGTGAAGACGGAGCTGTAATGGAACAAAGTAATTTTGTGTAGCAGAGGAGGCAGTTATCTGACCTCTGAGGTGTAGAAGGAGGTGAAATTTGAGAGGCAGGTTCCCAATATTGAGGGAGCTACTCAGATGGGTGGGGATAAGTGTGCATGGGGCTTCTATTGCTTCCTTGGCCATGGTTTGGACTCTGCATGCAGAGGGTAAGACTTCATGAGGACCAACAGAGAATAGCTCCTATGAGGCAGAGCAGTGAAGAAGGTTTCAGAGTTTGCTCTGTGTTAGAAGGGTAGAAAGGAGGGAGGACGAGAAGGAGGAAAAATGAGATGAAGAACAGAAGACACAATTTGGATATACTACATAGCAACAATGACCATAACCATGGCAAGCTTTAATTTTTCAAGTGATCAAACAAAACCAAAAATGTGATGTATTAAATAATCATTAATGATCATTAAGAACATTAATAATCATTATTAATGATAATCATTAATAATCATTGACAATGTCAATCTATAAAAAATTAAGAAAAATCAAAATGGAGGCTGTTAAATACCTACTAAGTTCCGTATACAAAAGACTCATTAATTGTTAAGAGCATCACTATAGAATGAGACTAATGAGAAAGGTAAAGTTTAAGCATTTGGTGGAATTTATTTAGTTTCACTGCTTCTTTTTTTTTAATCTCTCTTTTTTTTGACATATTTATTGGAGTATAATTGCTTTACAATGTTATGTTAGTTTCTGCTGTATAACAAAGTGAATCAGCTATACATACACATATATCCTCATATCTCCTCCCTCTTGCGTCTCCCTCCCACCCTCCCTATCCCACCCCTCTAGGTGGTCACAAAACACGGAGCTGATCTCCCTGTGCTATGCAGCTGCTTCCCACTAGCTATCTATTTTACATTTGGTAGTTTATATATGTCAATGCTACTCTCTCACTTCATCCCAGCTTACCCTTCCCCCTCCCTTCACTGCTTCTTTTTTTTGTGGGGTGATGTGTTGAGAGAGGAAGAGTTATAGGGAGTTACAGGGAGAAGGAAGAGGAATTCTAAGATAACTTATACCCAATAAATTATTCTTTAGAACAGAATTCTTCCAGAAATACGTTTCCCAACAAGATCAATTTCATTAGTCCATTCATGTAGATGGAATCCTTGGTTTAGAGTCAAACTAGGGTAAGTTATACTAAAAGCACTACTCAATTTTAAAATAGGGGATTTATGTCCATGAAGGTGTGAATCACTCTTTTCCAGTTAATATCTCAGGCTCCTGCCCTTTCTATTTGAGTAAAGAATACATCTGTCAATTGCAAACATTTATTCACCGATTGGCTGAACAAAAAAGCCAATTGAAAATGAGCTTAGGAAAAACATGAGCCTGGTCTTATCACATTAACAAGTGATTTAAAAAATTGTTTTAGCCTCGTAGTATGTGGTTAGTCATTGCCATGTGCACCACTAACTCAAACTAGATACTTGTTCTTTTGCCAAATAATGTCACTTTAAATGTGTGCAAATATCAATATCACAGTGAAATTTAGGACCTAAATTCTGACAAGGTGTGACCACATGCATGGTAATGAAATTTCATCTGTTCCCTTAAAATTTCTCCTCTAAAGATGCTTTATTTTAGGAGAAATGGAACCCATTTAAGTTTAAAATATCCATTCAAGACAGCTATGAAAAAATAAACTCTACCAAAAAAAATCCTAGCTCTAAGTATATATGGATTTGTTATTCACTGTAATTTCACTGGCAATGTTTTCTAAGGGACTAAAATTTTTAATGCATTATGTATGAGAAAGCAAAGTTTCACTGTGTTGTATATTAAGTTAAACCCTTTAAAATAAATACTAGACAGTGAAATTCATCACAGTATGCCTCCATTTAACATTTTCCTGCAGCTAGCGTTCATTTTTTAAAGAGCTGGCTAAGGACCCAAAGAGGATCATGTAACACTGAAAAAACCCCAGATCCCTGGAAAACATTATAGAGACATTCCAGTGTACTTAATTTTAAAAACTTATATTTGTCAAATTGTTAGCCATCTATTAGACTGTGCACTCTGTGAATATACCACCATTTTAAAGTGTTGATAATACATCTTATTGGCCTTCCCACTAGTCAAGAGTTCCCAGTAAAATATTTTCCTACCACATAAGCCACTAGTCATCAACCATGTCAAACAACATTTTCAATTTGGATAATGAAATTCTAAGTTGACTGTACTCAATAAATAACCAAAAGATATATAATGTTCACCATATAATATCTTAGGTATATTTAAATCAAGCTATATAACATACAAGAATTTAAGGCAAAACATTTATATTGATTTCTCATATGTAAGTCTAGTACCTACTATGTTTTACAAATATATACTTTTTAACCCAGCCTTATCCAGAAGGGATTTTAATTGCACTCATGTATTTAAAGACTAGGAATAGAAATCAGCCTTAAAATTATCAAATAAATTAACTTATGCTCTGTTCTCTTTGATAGATAAAGTATACATAATATAAAATTTACCATTTTAATCATTTTAAGTGTATACCGTTCGGTGACATTAAGTACATTTACACTGTTGTGCAACCATCACCACCGTCCATCTCCAAAACCATTTTTATCTTCCTAAACTGCAACTCTGGACCCATTAAAAAATGACTGCTCAGGGCTTCCCTGGTGGCGCAGTGGTTGAGAGTCCGCCTGACGATGCAGGGGATGTGGGTTTGTGCCCGGGTCCGGGAGGATCCCACATGCCGCGGAGCGGCTGGGCTCGTGAGCCATGGCCGCTGAGCCTGCGCGTCCGGAGCCTGTGCTCCGCAACGGGAGAGGCCACAACAGTGAGAGGCCCGCGTACCGCAAAAAAACAAACAAAAAAAAAAGACTGCTCATTATCCACTCCTGCCGGTACCAGAAAGTACATTCTACTTTCTGTCTCAATAAATTTGACTAATCTAGATACCTCATATAAGTGGAATCACACAAAATTTGTCCTTTTGTAGCTGGTTTATCACTGAGCATGGTATCTTCAGGGTTCATTCATGTTGTAGCTTGTGTCAGAATTTTCTTCCTTTTTGAGGAATAATGTCCCATTGTATGCATATACACATTTGCTTATTCATTTATCCATCAGTGGACACTTGAGTTGCCTCTACCTTTTGGCTATTGTAAATAATGCTGCTATGAACATGGGTGTACAAATATCTCTTAAAGCTCCTGCTTTCAATTCTTTTGGATATATACTTGGAACTGAAATGTCTGGGTTCTTTACAATATATTTTTAGTAAGTTCTCAAATCTACCCATGGGCTTATTTCAGATTTTAAAGATGGTTGTCGCTGTTTTGAGGGATGCAGTATCACCATATCCTCCCCCTAGAATCTTCAGGGTCAACACATTTCCTTTCCATGTCTCCTTGCCCTGGAAGAGTTGATAAGATTTCTTACAAAACAATGAAAAGAAATTTCTTAAGATAGTTGACTATTCTTGACCTATTTATAAATTCTGAACATTCATTTTGCTTAAGGAGACTTAAGATTTAGTTTTTGAAGAATTAAATAAAGCTGGAAGAAATTTGAAAAAATTCCAAAACGTGTTCACTCCCAGCTTTGGTGTAGAGCCTCATCGTGATTCAATGGAACTCTCTTCTACTGCAGATCTCCGAAGACAAAATTTTAAAGCCTTCCTCATCAGTCTCTTCTGTTCAAGTTGCTCTCAAGAGTAGATTCTACATACCTAAATGGCATCTAACTTGGCTGTCACTCTTCCTACTCTGCTCCTTCCCCAGCCCCTTTATTCACTCCTTTCCATCCTGAACTCCACATCCCTCCCAAAATACACACACTGACACTTGGAAATTTGGCATCATGTTGCCTCTTGTTGGAAGTCCTTCCTGAGCTGCCAGGATAATTACAATTTCTTTGTCTGAAAAACTAAGGGAAATATTTCCTTCTTCCATTGGTTCAATATGAGAACTCAATATAAAAACATATGCTTATGCACAATTGAAGGCACATGGTAAGTTCTCTACAAATACTGGTTGTTGTTACCAATGAAAACAACCTAATAGGGGATGAAAAACAGTTGCTTTAAATCTTTATATTAAAGTTATCTACGTGTAAAATAAATTATTATTTTACCATTTAGGCAAAACTTATTTTCAATTTTCTTTTCTAATAAATTTCCTTTCTTAGTTTTTACTCATCCTAAGCTCTCTTCCTTAAATTGTCACAGAAGTATCCTCATCTACTTCAGCTGTACAGCCCTAAGGTCAGATATGATTTCCAAGTCTGAAAATGAAAAATGTCAAATATAATTAATTGGAGATGGGAAAGGAGAGATGTTCATTTATATTAATTAACTCTTTTCCATTTTTATGGTGCTTGTTGTCTGGTAACCTGGTGATATTGTCCTTCTTAGCCTTTTTTGAGGGCACAGACCCCCTTGCAAATACGATGAAAAGTTTGGGTTGTCTCTCGCCTCCCAAAAAATGCACACTCACAATTTTACATTAAAATTTGGGAGATGACTAGAGAACGGACTTGAGGATATGGGGAGGGGGAAGGGTAAGCTGTGACAAAGCGAGAGAGAGGCATGGACATATATACACTACCAAACGTAAAGTAGATAGCTAGTGGGAAGCAGCTGCATAGCACAGGGAGATCAGCTCGGTGCTTTGTGACCACCTAGAGGGGTGGGATAAGGAGGGTGGGAGGGAGGGAGACGCAAAAGGGAAGAGATATGGGAACATATGTATATGTATAGCTGATTCACTTTGTTATAAAGCAGAAACTAACACACCATTGTAAAGCAATTATACTCCAATAAAGATGTAAAAAAAAAAAAAAAGTACAGGTGGGTAGATTCCCAAACAGCTGAGCATAGCATCCAAAGGACGTACACTGGGAGGATGTAAAACTGCAGAAGAAGGGTTTCTAGTGGCATGCCACAAGGCTCTGTCCTTGTTTTCCTCCAAGGACAAGAGGAGGGTCCAGATAAAAAGAGGAATCCCTATTACACCAACATGCCCACTTGCAACCCAGTGCACTCTTTCTCAGAGCTTTTCCCCCATTCTTTGTTCGTATGTGTATTCTCCATGGGACTATATATTCTTTCAGGATGGGGATGGTGCAAGAAAAAAAAATTAAAAAATAAATAAAATAAAATAAAATTGGGGAGATGTATGGATTCCCTTGAATGTTCCAGGAGAGTCCACAGATCCCAGATTAACACTGAGTATTGTGTTATATGAACATAGTAAATCTCGGATTGTTCTATTTTCCTCTGAAATACACTTCAGGTTTTTGGCCCCAATATTTTATCCCATTCTACTACTTCCTGTATTCACTTCCTTACTGTTTTCCAACAGTTAGACCAAGGCTGATTTAACCAAATGCTCTAGACACTGCAGAGAAACGGAGGGAACAGGTAAGGGATTATATGGCTGTGTATAGGACAAGTCATTATCTCTCTTTCCTCATGCTTGTACAACCAGCGTGGGGAAACTCCTCATTAGGCACAAAGATAGTACATTAAAAAAATGTTAAATTCCTTAGTGTATCTGAAAATTCTAAAACATAGGAAAATTAAAGTTTCTAAATTCACATACTAGCTTAGATAATTAACTTCAATCCAGTTTCCTTCTCAAAAAAACGTTTAAACTGCAGAAAACTTTGAGCTAACCTTTTGTGAGGTATTAAAATATATAAAATATATAGATTGGGTAACAATATAATTAAGGCAGGCTAAATTTGATTTATCCAAGGACTTTTACACCAGTGAATGAGAAACATTTCTAGTCTGTATTATTCATATATATATGAATATGTATATATATACACATATACATATATATGTTTATAGGTAATCTGCTTCATTTGAAATAAAAAACCAATACCATTGAGAAGAGAGGAAACATACAAGATACTTCCCCCACAAGATGAACAAGGCAATTTAATTCAGAATCAAATACATTGGTTACAAAAAAGCCCTAACAATTTCATCCTAAGGTGCTTTAATTTTAACCTTGTTCTATATTAATTGCAACTTTAACTTTGATTTTACCGTAATTGACCTTATATCATTACGTTTGATTGGCTGTGCCTTATTCTCTGATACTCAGGAAGTCCTCAATGAAGTGCTTGCAAATGGTCAAGCATCCTTATTTTTCTACTTGTGTAGATTCAGCAGTTGCAAGTCTGCTGTGCTGCGTATCAGCAACAGCCAGTCAGATGCACCAATACCCCTGAGTAACAGACATTTAGAGTTGTTGGGGACTCAAGGTATCACTGAGTAGGATCTTGACAATAAGAATGAGAACGTAAGGAGATTGCTTCCAGTCAAGTTGCAGAATAACTGATGAACAGAGGGGAAGAAAGAAAGAGAGTAATTGAACTGCAAATGGTGAGAGATCATCTAATTTCACCTGCTTATTCTATAAATGAAAACATGAAGTAACTGATTACTCTTAGATTAGGACTGGGGACATGGTTTACAGGGAAAATTAGTCATCTGAGACTCAAGAAACCTGAATTCCAGACTTAATGCCATTAATATTGGGCAAGATAGTTTTTCTGTGTCTCAGTTGCCACAAATGTTAAATGAGAGGATTGGGTTAGAATTCCATGATGCTAATCTTTAATGAGGCTGTTTTAATTCCCAGGCTAATACTATTTCTTCTGAACATTGAATTCTAAATATGAGCATAGTAAATGGTGGTCTTTACCATCAGGTTAACCTCAGGAAGTCCTGGTTACAGTAATAATTATAATTATTACTCAATTCATGTTAACTATCATGGGACAGATAATGTGATGTGTCCTTTAAAATATATTAGATAAGTTATACTTTTTAAAGTTATTAAGCAAATTCAATTTTTTCATTTTTAACAATAGACACAATTATTTATTTTTAGAAATAATATTAAGCACTTACTGAGTATCACCCACATTTTCTGGTCCTGAAGTACAGCAGTAAACAATAGAAAAGAGGACCCTCTCCTCAAGGATAGACAATTGACAATGTTTAAATAAAAAAATAAAGATAATCTTAGAGTGTGATAATTTCTTTTAAAGAAATAAAACAGTGATTTTTATAGAGAATATTGGGTGATGTGACTGTGGGTTGCGAAGAGGTTGTTATAGATTGGACGGTCACTTACAAAAGGGAGAAACCTGGGCTAAAGCATGTATCATGAGAACAAATCAGTTATGCTGAGAGGCACAGAGATAGGGAGATGCAAAATTCATACAGAAGGAATAAGCTTGCCCTTCAAGGAACAGAAGGAAGGTCAGTGTGTCTAGATATGGGACAGGCAAGGGTCAGCTTGGAGAACAAGAGTTTCCACTGAAATATTATACATCTATAGCAAGTAAGAGCTTTTAAACATTGATATAAATGTATCCAAGGGGAATTTTTGCTTAAAATCCAAACTGACTCTAGATACTTCTGCTTTCTACAGGGTGTGAGTGTGGGGTGAGTGGCGTGCACTTGTGTTGTAAGTGTGTGTGTGTGTGTGTGTTGGGGGCATGAATATTTCTTAAGGGTGGAGTAAAAGTTTTCTGTACTCCTCACTTCCCCTTGTAGAGATTGGTGAAGGACAGAGAAAGCGTAATACCTAGAGTAGATGTTTAGAAGAAGACTTAGTGAGTCTTTACATGTGCCCTGGAAACTCAGAGCTGAGTTGGAGGTTGGTTAGAGAGAAGAGGAATTATCCTACAAAGGAGAAGAAGGTGTTCAGTCCATGTGATATATGACTTGGGTCAACATACTTTTAAGTAGAGAAATCACCAATATGAAGAATTGTGTGTGTTAACTGCCTTAGTCTTGCCAAGCTTTCAGTAAAGTCAGCCACACTGAAAGCTAACTTTTTGTGAGCAGATTTGCATTTTTTTTTTGAAGGAATGAAGGAAAAGGGCTGAGTTCCATGTTTGAATTGATGCAGAGCAGAAAGGATGGGACTGATACGGAGTGAGACTCAGAATCCTGTGAAATCTGGAACTTGAGGCCAGAAGAGACCATGAAAATATATGTCCCCCAGGAATGCACAGAATCTTAGGAAGACAATTGGGGTGGGCTGGAGCTGGCATGTAAGTTATAATTACTTATTTGTGCATTCATTTGCAGTATCACATCACTGTGAGAAAAAAATAATTGGAGGACGGAGAGGGAGAGACTGACTCCTTTCTTAGAAACTATAAGCATTCACGATGCCAAAACATCCAATTAGTGAGAAAAAAAAAGTCAAGTTAGTGTTTAATATGAAGTCCAAATAGTTGGCTGATTGGATAAGTTTTTCACTTTCCAACCCCTTGTTATGGCATAACATAGACAGAGTTCAAAAATAAACATTTAACAGTAGACCTACATTTACTTTATTACAAATTCTGAGAAATGCATAAGCATGTTCTTAGTTTTATCAGCAAGAATCCATGCGAATGACTTGTCCCATTTGCTCTGGGATTCTGGAGTCTTAAGTGGGCCAAAGTTTTGAAGTGTTGAAAGATATTATAAAGGACTTACAAGTATTCAGCTGGTCAGACTGCTCAATTAACTGAACATTTATAAACCTCAAAATTTTGACAGAGCATGATTCATGTAGGAATGACCCTTAGACAACAGAAGGCTTTATTGTAGGTAAGCTTGAGAGAAAGCATACAAGGCAATGTGATTTGAAGGAAATACAAATGGAATGTAGGGAGAAAGTAAAATTGAATTTAGAGGCATGGACTGCACTCTTAAAAAAGGAAATTGTTGAAACATATAGCTGATATATTTTTAATAACAGGATGTTTTAAAAACACGTTTACTTAAGAATATTCAAGACATTCATGTATAGGACATAGATACCATAAAAAATACAACATAATTAATATCTAGTTAAAATCTAGGCAACCCACACTAACTCATATTACAAATCTAAATTAATAAGTATGTGTAAAACAAAGTAACAGGGTTGGGGGAGTAAGAAGTAAAATGTCAGCTAAAAATCCTAAATCCATAGCATTTTAGCTTCTCTTTTTTTCCATATAACCTATGGGCTGCTTATATTCTGAAGAGTATTTTGAAGAAGTATTAATTCAAAGGTATAACTTAGAATAATATTTTTACCACTAAAATATATCAAATTTTAATTAAGAGGGTTTTATTAGCTTTCTAAAGGGGAAACAAAAGATGATGCCTTCATCTAAATAAAAATATTACTTTCGGGCGTGTGCAGTTTTTTTTAGAACTTGAAGTTAATACTACGTAGAAATTCACTTTGGAGAAAGAAACATCAGATTCTAAAGTATGCTTAATACAAGTCCATAGAATAAATACAAAATTTTCTTCTCATTTAGAGCCTATTATGTACATATTATACTGGTGCAACTCTTTTTTTTTTCTTTTCTTTCCTTTCCTTTTCTTCCTTTCTTCTTTCCTTCCTCTCTTCCTCCCCCTCCCTTCCTTTCTCTCTCTCTCTCCCTCCCTCTCTCTTTCTTCCTAGAAGCACAAATCTGCTCATATTACCAGGAAAAAAAAAAAATCATGGAACAAGAGGCAAGTAAACAATTTCTCCCAGAGGAAAAAGAAGACATCAACAACAATTAAACAACAACAACAAAAAGCTTATAACTACTTCTCTCCAAGGAGGAGTAGCACATGCACACACACGATACCCAGGATCACATCAGCCTCACGACATCCTGCGCAGTATAAAGAACAGGTACTGGTACCCTTACGCCTTGAAATGTTTCTAGGAGAGTGGCTATCCCATGCCTGAGAGGAGGGCTGCCAGGGAGTAACTTTCCTCTTCTCCCAATCCCACAGCCCTGAGAAAGTGAACCTGAACCACCGGGTGCACAGGGGTCAGCTCTCAGCGTGTCCAGTGCCCAGTGTGAGACGTGGCACTTGACCCGCCATTGGGGGCCCCAGCTCCTTTGGGACTCTGATCAGGGAGGGGAGCGGGGCACTCCCTGGCACACCTGCATCCTCCTGGCCACTTAGATGAGCTGCCCATCTGTGGTTCAGGAGCGCCAGGAACAGTATAGGTGGGTGATTAGATTTTCCACACTTACTGCTCCCATTTTATAGATGGACAACCAGAATGAGGACGCAGCACAAGGAACTCTGACTATACCAAGTTAGCAAGAGGTGAAAACAGGACACAGTCCTTTAAATTCAGAACTCATTACTTCCTCACAACTGCTGCTTACTTGTTAAAGGCATAGTAAAGTAGTATTCCTGCTTATCAACTTTTCTAAAATAAATATGAAAAAATTAGCAATGAAAAACCAATAAGGAAACAAAAAGGAAGTAGTTTAGACTTTTTTCCCCTCTTTACTTATTTAGTCATTTCCCCCTGAACACTATTAAGCAAGAAGCAATTTTTATAGACTAGAATACTAATTCTTGACGAATTGTTTATACAAACTATGAATGTACACTATAATATTCTTGTGCTTATCTGGTCCTCATTACAACTCTGTAGAGTAGATTATTATTATTAATTATCCTCATTTTATAGATAACATGAAGTTCAAAGAAAATAATTGATCAAAAATCCAACTGCTGAACAGACTACAGTTAATATTTAAATACAGAACTTCTGGCTCTAAATTACATTGCATTTCCTTTAATCATGCACGTATAACTCTAAGAAGCGACATAACTGCTTTTCTAAGACATAATTTATTGTAAAACCTGTTATTGACTAAATAGAGACACATACTAAACATACAATTCTTGAGTAATTTTCAGATACCTTACAAAAATGTATCCGTGCACTGAAGATCATTGTTTACACATACAAAATACTATGTTTCAATGTTCGCAATTTGAGTGACCCAATAAATCAGAAAAAGATCATACTTCAACATCTTAGACATTCACTATTAATTTCTTAACGCTTTTCTTTATACATTTTTTTTCTTTTTATGGTTTGAAGAATGAGAACACCTGTCAAGAAATTTAGCCATTACAAGAAAAACTGAATTAAAAGAAGAAAAGAAATCGGGAGCAAAAGAGAAAGAGAAATCTAACAATAGTACTAGGTTGTTGTTGTTTTTTTTAAAAATCATGTTGATTTAGTAGAGGAAAATAATGAAATACTGTGCTCTATGGGTGCAAATATCATTCGTATGATATATGTCATTTATAAATATTATTTGTACAAGAATGAGCTAAAATTGGCATTGGCTAAAAATGTTTAGATTAAAAACAAAAACAAACGTGACATACATTATTACTGATCGAAGATATAATTAAAGTGCAGAACACAGTTAATTGGCAAGCATGAAATATTTCACAAATTACTTCCAAGGACAAGTTAAGCCCTGTGGAGGCTTCTGCTGTCTGCCTCTCTGTGAGATATTCGTTGGCACCGTATAGATTTTTTTGCCCTTCTGCTAAATGCTCCATGACTTTCTTAGTAAGACTGAATGTAAGTTATTCTTATCGAATATCAGAACTGTCATAATTATCATTTTTAGGATCATTCATATTAATTACAACTTCAAGCAGTGACACAGACTAAAATAGCAAGAGCTGCTGGTGATCTAAAACTACTCAGAGTGTGTCCCAGCCAGTACTTGGCCAGGAGCACATGTCACTTAAAAAAAGCACATAACCCTTTAGACCCAACAGTCAATTAAGGCCTTGGTAGAAATGTCAACCATAAGAATGAAAAGGCCTTTCAATTATTTACACACAATTTTCCTCTAATTAGTGAGACTTGATTTTAATTTTTTTCCCCTTCTTTTCTCAAACAGGACCACATGGGATCAAGTTTAGTGGGCATCTGCTTTGTTAAAGAAAGAGAGAAAATGAGAAAATCAGAGCAAATGAGAAAGAGAAAGAGAGACACAGACAGGTAGTTTTTCTTGTCAGTCATACCCTAGGATTCTTACAGAGATGGGGTGAGTAAATGCCTGTCAGCTTAGCAGTCTTTAAAAGTTTGTAAAGAACTTTGCTAGGGGCTGTGCTGATGGTGTAAAACAGTAAGACACTTTCAGGAGGATCTGGCAAACAAAGTATAAGCATAATCAGAGTCTGGTGTTGCAAGCTACCGATGCCTGGGTGGAATAAGAAGTGAGGTCCTCTGTCTACCTTTATTTGATTGTTGTGTTGCTTGCCAACTAAGTATAATAAGACTTTTAAAAAATGTTGATTTAAGTATACCATAGTCAAAAGAATATCTTTAACTTACATTGTAAAGCAATTTCAAAAGGATTTTGAAATATTTGAATAGAATTGACTGTGGAAAAAGATAAGTACTATCTAATCTCTAATATCAGTCTGTAGGTGGAGTATCTTTGGGACATGGTTTGGGAAAACTTTCGTAAGAATGAATGCATTTCATTTTTTATTCCATTAAAAATGACAATAATAATATAATACAATTTCATTTTGCTGAAATTCTAGTTTTACTTCTAGATTTGAGAATATCAGCCTCTCGAGAAAACCACATTAAGTGTCCTTCTAGCTGCATTAACTCCCTAATGTAACTTTTAAAAGTGTTTTAGGTCATCAAGTTATGAAAAGAGGCTTGGACTCATTTACACATTTAAAAGTTTAATTTAAAAATACATTAACTTTTAGAGCTTGATTTACTTGTATTTATTCATTTAAAAATGTTAACTTGGAATCTGCACATGGGGATTTCCAAATGAGGTAGCAAGCATATGCTATTTCTTCAGCAGTGTTTACACCACGCTAACGATAAGAAAGAGTTGTCACTCTAAAAGGAAACATGAAGAATTCTAAAAGAAAACACGAAGCATTCACAGTTTTGTTTCCATTTATCCTGACACTATTATATAAAACAAGCTATCTAAACTTTCTTAAAATCCAAATGTGTGATAACAAGAGCCCAACAGTGCCTTCAGTCTTCCACATGTGGCTCTAATTCAAATAAGAAGCAACTTCACAAGCCAAATGCAGGTAACTATCCCAAGAAATCCCCCTGAATTTCCTGTATCGTGATATGAAGATAGACCCAGACCAAATCAGAAAACCCAAACCCAAGACCAAAATACCCAGGTAGAGTCAGAACTTACACGGAACAGCTTCTGCTAAGATTCTTTCTGTTTTCATGGGATAGAACAAAGAATTCCATTAATTTGGTTGTCTGGGCGGGAAAGCAGACTCTCAAGAACCAAGCATGTTCATAGTTTGTAAGGAATGGTAATGACTCTCTCTTCCTACTTTCTCACATCCTTAGGTTGAGCCACTATGAAGAAGTGTAAAAATACTGTAGAGAAACAACTCAATCTGGAAGTAGGCAGAGAGGGTCTTTAACTTGAAAACTTATATCCCAGGAGATTCACAGTGTTTTTCAATACAATAGGCTCCAGTGCCACCCCCAAGCTTATGTAACCTCACAAGGGGCCACAGCTTCCAATAGACATTGTGAAGAACAGGTCTACCGGTTCAGACAGCCTCTTCTCTCAAGTTCCAAGAAGAGTTGCTCACATGTTTTCTGTTTCCTTTCTTCCATCAGCCACTTCTAGGTGAAAGAGATTTTTCCCCAGTCCTAAAGCTGTCAACTAAATAATTCTCAACTCCTCTATTCCTACCATTTAGGTCACTTGATGACCTAAATCAAGTGATCACAGTGTCATTCAATACTAGAGTCTTGGGCAACTGTCATTTTACAAGGGTTATAGAATAGCTTCCTTTTAACTAGCCTCTATGATTTATTACATATTCCTCCAATTTAAGTCCATGCTATATACCAGAAAGACTTTGCTAAAATGAAACATTTCCTATTTTCAATTTCCTTTTCTATTTTAAATCATCTTGGTTCTTTGTTACCTATATCAGTGATTCCAAATACAGTATACACTCCAAAAAATCATAAAATACCCTTTTCCTCAACATACTGTACTTGCTTTTTCTAAAACACCTCCTGAAGAAAGTCTACTAGAGTGGGGATCTTTCTCCCAAACCACTTCAAACCCATTTTTGCAGGAAAAGATGGAGCTGAAAAATTGCCAACCAGTATGAGAAGAGCCAGATTTGGAGAAGGACAAAAGGGATAAAAGAAAGGAAGAACCATGGAAATGGGGAAGAAGGGAGAAGGCAAGATTTCTCTTCCAATTCCAAGGAGATGGCCTTGCAGGTGCCCAATAGCCATGAGTGAGAGGGATAAGGCAGTATGGTCCCTTACAGGGCTGGCTCCCTAGGCATGTAATCTGTGCAGCTGCACAGGGTCCCACACTCAGAAGAGCCTCATACTTGGTTTAATATTCTGCTGTCACCATCTTGAAATTCTTCATAATTTTATTTTTGAAATTGAAGAATTATGAAATTCTTCATAATTTTATTTTTGAACTTGTGTTTTACAAGTGAAATCTAATGAGACAATTGGGCACTCGAGAGCACACATAACTCAGTATGTGTGTCCACTGTTCCTTGCCACCCTGAGAACACAGAATTTGTGTGGACTCACAATGTGTGGGAGTTCATTGAGACTCAAGTGAGTACAAGCTAAACGTGTTATGTCTAGACCTTAGTGGGCAGGGATGCTGACAGCCCCAAGCAGCCGTGCTTTCCCTTAGAACAAGAACATGCTTTGAACGCAGAAAGAAAGCAATGATGTTCTAAGAAACTCAATGACCAGAGAACCCTCTCATATCTTTTCTTACTAATGTTACTTCCCTGAATTAGCCAACCACTTTTGCTAGAAATGATGACATAGAAGCAAAGGGAAAAATGGGGCAACCCATAGGTCTTTTTCCTTTTAGTCTTTCCTTAAGCCAAAGGTCAAGACCATTGGTAAGCCTAAATGTCCACTGACAGATGACTGGATAAAGAAGATGTGGTGTATATATACAATGGAATATTACTCAGCCATAAAAAAAGAATGAAATAATCCCATTCATAGCAACATGAATGAACCTAGAGATTACACTAAGTGAAATAAGTCAAACAGAGAAAGACAAATATCATATGATATCACTTACTGTGGAATCTAAAAAAATATTGATACAAATGAACTTACTTACAAAACAGAAATAGACTCACAGACATAGAAAACAAACTTAAGGTTACCAAAGTGGAAAGCGGGGGGAGGGATACATCTGGAATTTCAGATTAACAGACACAGACTACTATATGTCAAATAGATAAACAACAAGGATGTACTGTATAGCACAGGGAACCATATTCAATATCTTGTAATAACCTATAATGGAAAAGGATATGAAAAAGAATATATATATATGTATAACTGAGTCACTTTGCTGTACACCTGAAACACTGTAAATCAACTATACGTCAATAAAAAAATTAAAAGAAAGAATGTGTGCATCTTTGGACAAAGAAAATAAAAACAGTTGTGTTTTGTGTAGTGTTTTCACATATATTCTTACCAAAAATGCACGTATGAGCTATGAATTGTGTAATTTTGGTGATTACACGTACGAGTCAAATGCTCTTATATTTGCGCCTAAAAATGGCACTGTACCATATAAAGATGAATGGCAAACATCATATTAATAATTAAAACTATTAATTTTTCTTTACTTAAAACATTACTTAAAGCAAATTTTAAAAACACCATAGCAAGCTGAAGAAACAAAAAAAGGCTTTCTGTTTTAAGACACACATAGCACATTTTCTTGCTTTTTGAACAAGCACCCACCCCATTTTCACTTTGCACTGGGCCCGACAAATTCCGTATCTGGCCCTGCCACTTCGTTACCTCCAACTCCCATTTTGGATTCCATAGTTGCAATGAGTTTATTACTCAGACTTTAAGTAAAGGCTACTTGATAGATCCTTCTTTACCTTGTGGCTTGAAAAATTAGTTCTAGGACCAGTTGAGGTATGAACTACATACTCCCTTTCTTCCACAACTGTGATATAGTCAGAATCATGGCTGTGGAGAGCCAAAAGAGTGGTTCAACTGTGATATAGTCAGAATCATGGCTGGTGGAGAGCCAAAAGAGTGGTTCAACCCCTGAGAAAAATTCTCCTAATCTGTCATCTTTTCAACAATTTTTAAAGGTAATATATTCTCATAACAGCTGTTAGGACACTGGGGAAAAGTTGCCTGAGGACCCCCTGTGAAACACTCAATTGAAATATCAAAGTTCAGAATATGAGGTATACGGAAGCCGGGCTGGGCTTCCTTTCTGTACAGGCAGTTTCTTGAGTACAGAGATGCCAGCACTCATCTCAGTGGCCAGCACAGAGTAGACTCACTGAAGCCCACTTGAGAAAGAAATGTTGAGGCTTCCTTCCCTCGGTCCCATAATTTGCAGCAGATGTAACTGAAAATCCTGCCCTCCTTACTTAGCTACCTTTTACTTTTTTTCCTGATAGCAAAAATAGAGGAAAAATAGGTAAAACAACAGAGTTATGCAGATATAATAACAAGAAGGAAAAAACTATTCTCTCCTTTTAAATTTGGGACCTTTTGCCTTGCTAAGAACCAGGAGTGATTGGCAGGCAGGGGCTTGAGCAGAATTGCTCTGCCAGCTTAAAGAGAAGGGAGAGGAAGGGAAAGGAGAGGAGAGGAGAGGGGAGGAGAGAGGAAGGGAGGAGAGGGGAAGGAGACTGACCTGCAGCCATAGGGAAAGGGAAAGGGGTCGCCTTCCCAGCAGTTCAATAGACAGAGACATTGCAGAAATGTCTAAAGGAGATATTTCAAACGGTGGCTGCTGGTTTTATGATGAAATTCTCTCTTAGCTTCACCTGAACATGAGATCTACTTTCTTGCTAATGTGTTGATGGAAGTGGATTTGCATATGTGAGGAAGGCTGGGGTAAAGACTGCAATGGAGGGGGTGGGGGGAAGGGGGGGCTTTGGATGGAAACTCCTAGAAGAGAACTAGGGAACAGCTGACACCAGTTTGAGTTACACAGATTTTAAAAGATTGTCTTTAGCATTTAAGAGGGTAGGAAAATTAGCTAATTTTCCATTTGATATTCTCTGTCTTCCTGATAACTTCTGGCTCTTCAACTTGACTTCTTTCTGGGCACAGAATCCATTTCCCTCATTCCTTGGTCCCTCTCCAAAGGAAAGAACTAACTCCGGTGTCTCCAGTTTTACCATCTAGCATTTTGTCCAGCAAGTGGACTCCTTGGAAAGATGATAAAAGAGAAATGTCAGTGGGGATATGTGGCCAAGGCAGAGAACATTTTTGTTATAAGGGGAAAGCCTGTTTCCCAGGCCACCCTCAATGACCTATTTGCTCAGCTCTAAGTATAGAACCCCAGGGCTTTCCTCACACCTGACCCTGACACTGCCAGCTCTGGGAGACTGAGCCTCTACTCTAATCTAACCTAAACTCTACGTGTAATAAACAGTATGCTTCAGCCATTCTTTCAACATATTAGCATTTTTTCTTAACACATGATGCTAATGATATATTGTTAGTATAAAATATTTGCTGCTCCCTATAAGTTACTAGGTTTAAACTTCAATTTCCATTATGATTCATAAGTGGGGGAAAAAGATTTTCTGGGGCTGCCTCTGTGTTTTGGACCTTGGCATAGAGTGTCTCAGCTCTGAGAAACTTATTTTCTGGACTGAGCAGCCAGGAGTGGTCACTTGCCTCGTGGAGATGAATCACTTTTGGCTCCAAATGGAAAGCATAGCTAATTACTCACAGTCCTAGTCTTACGTTGAGTCATGGTACAGTGGCCTTCAAGCCCCAGAGACCTCACCTGTCCCTGTGGCCTGAAGAAACCATTTGTGGTTTTGATCATGTATGGTTCTCCTCTGCGTCCAGTTTCCCCTTTCTGGTCAATCCATCACATTTGGACAAAGTCGGCTTTCTACAACACAAATTATATAGTGTTATTCCCTGCTCAGAAACCTTCCAAGCCTCCCTAATGCTTTCAGAAGAATCCAAACACCTTAGCATAGTATTCAAGGCCCTTCACTATCAGAACTCAACCTTCCTATCTGGTACTTTCTCTCCCTGCGCCTCCCCTCACCTATCCATCCCTGACCCTCCTTTAAATATATTTTTTAATACTCCAGGAATTCTAGTTAGTAGTTACTCATGGGATCAGGAATATTCATTCACTCGTTAACTTAGCATTGGCCATGAAGCCTTACTTCTTTATTCTTGTACTTATGTAAGGAGAAGAAATTGGTTGAATGCTACCCATTCAGCCAAATGTTGTTTATACAATTATTATGGGAGTCATTTGGGACATTTGATTAAAATACTGATTGTTTAGCACTACCTCAGACCTGAATCAGAATCTTTGGAAATGGAATAAGACAATCTGAAGGTTTAGTAAGTTACTCACGTCTATTTGGTACACCCTAGAGTTTGAGTACTCCATGCATTTGACAGTAAAAGCAATAGCATTTGCCTTATTAATCATACTATCTGTTTTATCTCAATGATTTCTATGCCACTCAAATATTACTATCCTGCCAATGCCTACCATACATCATATCCTGTGTAGGACATACATTGCCTAGAACAGACAGAGTTCTTCAGGTCTTATTATTGACTGAACAGGAAAGAAAGGCTGAAACATACCTATATGTATTCCAAAAATTAAAGGAAATGTGCCAGAATGCTGAGGTTTTGCTGGGATTCTGTGACTAGAACTGGAAATGTTTGATCTTGGAAGGCCTCAGGGAGATAGATTGTTTTGAGGAGAAGAAAATCAATTCCAACTTTGGAAAATGAACAAAAACAAAATGTGGAAGATTCAAGAACCCTGATCAAGTTAAGAGTCCATCTTAGTGTGTGATGGGAAAAGAGAGAAGTTAGACATGGAGAAGAAAGTGAGCCTTAGTAGGCAGAAAGACAGAAGCAAATAATTAGAAGATTTTGATAGGGACTTTATTCAACAATTATTTATTAGATCTGATCTGAGCATTGATATAGTTCCAAGAAATGTGAATCATTCAGTGACAATAACTGAAGTTCAGTCAACAATTATTTACATATACACTCAGCTGACTCTCAATATCCCTCCCACCCTTCCTCTTCTGAGGAGAGGAATTTTCTTTCATTCAAGGGGTGGGCCAGTCTGGCCAAAGTTAACCCATTCTCTCTTGTCAATTGTTGCTTCTGATCCAATTCTGGACAATGAGATAAGAGGAAATGTTTGCTGGAGGTTAATAAAGGTACAGGAAACCAATTTCTCTTTCCTGTTGGACAGGAAGAAAGAAGCATATGACCTCAATTTCTGACACGAGGGGAGCTAGTTTTGGATGAAACCAACACTGTTGTTGAAGGTAAAGAGATATGGAAAGAACATGCTGGATTAACCATCCCAGAAGCCAGCACTACCTTTGGTTGTTTTCTTATATGAACTAATCCATTTCTTTACTGTTTAAGCTTGAATATCTTTCCCCAGTATTATTGAGAAATGATTGATAGACATCATCATAGAAGTTTAAGACATACAGCATTATGGTTTGATTTACTGAGCTCTGTCCACCAGAGCAAAACCCAGCTCTAACCACCACCAGACCCTCCCAACAGGAAATTTGCACAAGCCTCTTAGATAGCCTCATCCACCAGAGGGCAGACAGCAGAAGCAAGAACTACAATCCTGCAGCCTGTGGAACAAAAACCACATTCACAGAAAGATAGACAAGATGAAAAGGCAGAGGGCTATGTACAAGATGAAGGAACAAGATAAAACCCCAGAAAAAATAATTAAATGAAGTGGAGATAGGCAACCTTCCAGAAAAAGAATTCAGAATAATGATAGTGAAGATGATCCAGGACCTAGGGGAAAAAATGGAGGCAAAGATCGAGAAGATGCTAGAAATGTTTAACAAAGAGCAAGAATAATTAGAGAACAAACACCTAGAAGAATTAAACAACAAACAAACAGAGATGAACAATACAATAACTGAAATGAAAAATACACTAGAAGAATCAATAGCAGAATAACTGAGGCAGCAGAACGGATAAGTGACCTGGAAGACAGAATGGTGGAATTTACTGCTGTAGGACACAATAAAGAAAAAAGAATGAAAAGAAATGAAGACAGCCTAAGAGACCTCTGGGACAACATTAAACACAACAACATTAGCATTATAGAGGTCCCAGAAGGAGAAGAGAGAGAGAAAGGACCCAAGAAAATATTTGAAGAGATTATAGTTGAAAACTTCCCTAACATGGGAAAGGAAATAGCCACCTAAGTCCAGGAAACGCAGAGAGTCCCAGGCAGGATAAATCCAAGGAGAAACACACTGAGACACATAGTAATCAAACTGACAAAAATTAAAGACA
Organism: Globicephala melas; assembly: GCF_963455315.2. Taxonomy (NCBI): domain Eukaryota; kingdom Metazoa; phylum Chordata; class Mammalia; order Artiodactyla; family Delphinidae; genus Globicephala; species Globicephala melas. The sequence goes on along the minus strand of NC_083327.1, from coordinate 59,231,406 downwards.
AAGAAAAATCATTGAAAGCAACAAGGGAAAAACAACAAATAACATACAAAGGAACTCCCATAAGGTTAACAGCTGATTTCTCAGCAGAAACTCTAAAAGCCAGAAGGGAGTGGAATGATATATTTAAAGTGACAAAAGGGAAGAACCTACAACCAAGATTACTCTACATGGCAAGGATCTCATTCAGATTCAACAGAAAAATCAAAAGCTTTACAGACAAGCAAACGCTAAGAGAATTCAGCACCACCAGACCAGCTCTATAACAAATACTTAAGGAATTTCTCTAAATGGGAAACACAAGAGAAGGAAAGGACTTACAAAAACAAACCCATAACAATTAAGAAAATGGTAACAGGAACATACATATAATTACCTTAAATGTGAATGGATTAAATGCTCCAACCAAAAGACACAGGCTCACTGAATGGATACAAAAACAAGACCCATATATATGCCATCTACAAGAGAACCACTTCAGACATTGGGAGACATACAACTGAAAGTGAGGGGATGGAAAAAGATATTCCATACAAATGGAAATCAAAAGAAAGCTGGAGTAGCAATACTCATACCAGATGAAATAGACTTTAAAATAAAGAATGTTACAAGAGACAAGGAAGGACACTAATGATCAACAGATCAATCCAAGAAGATATTACAATTATAAATATATACATAGGAGCACTTCACTACATAAGGCAACTGCTAACAGCTATAAAAGAGGAAATCAAAAGCAACACAATAATAGTGGGGGACTTTAACACCTCACTTAAACCAATGGACAGATCATCCAAACAGAAAATTAATAAGGAAACACAAGCTTTAAATGACACAATAGACCAGATAGATTTAATTGATACTTATAGGACATTCCAACCAAAAACAGCAGATTACACTTTCTTCTCAAGTGCACACGAAACATCCTCCAGGATAGATCACATCTTGGGTAACAAACCAAGCCTTAGTAAATTTAAGAAATTTAAAATCATATCAAGCATCTTTTCTGATCACAACGCTATGACATTAGAAATCAATTACAGGGAAAAGATGTAAAAAACACAAACACATGGAGGCTAAACAATACATTGCTAAATGACCAAGAGATCACTGAAGAAATCAAAGATGAAATCAAAAATTACGTAGAGAGAAATTACAATGAAAACACAATGATCCAAAACCTATGGGATGCAGCAAAAGCAGTTCTAAGAGGGAAGTTTATAGCAATACAAGCCTACCTCAAGAAACAAGAAAAAATCTCAAATAAACAATCTAACCTTACACCTAAAGGAACTAGAGAAAGAACAAACAAAACCCAAAGTTAGCAGATGGAAAGAAATCATAAAGATCAGAACAGAAATAAATGAAATAGAAACAAAGAAAACAATAGCAAAGATCAATAAAAGTAAAAGCTGGTTCTTTGAGAAGATAAACAAAACTGGTAAAGCATTAGCCAGATTCATGAAGAAAAAGAGGGAGAGGACTCAAATCAATAAAATTAGAAATGAAAAAGGAGAAGTTACAACAGACACCGCAGAAATACACAGCATCCTAAAAGACTACTACAAGCAAGTCTATGCCAATAAAATGGGCAAATTCTTAGAAAGGTATAACCTTCCAAGACTGAACAAGGAAGAAATAAAACATATAAACAGGCCAATCCCAAGTAATGAGATTGAAACTGTGATTAAAAATCTTGCAACAAACAAAAGTCCAGGACCAGATAGCTTCACAGGGGAATTCTGTCAAACATGTAGAGAAGAGCTAACACCCGTCCTTCTCAAACTCTTCCAAAAAATTGCAGAAGAAGGAACACTCCCAAACTCATTCTAGGAGGCCACCATCATCCTGCTACCAAAACCAGACAAAGATACTACATAAAAAGAAAGAGACCAATATCACCGATGAATGTAGATGCAAAAATCCTCAACAAAATACTAGCAAACAGAACCCAGCAACACATTAAAAGGATCATACACCATGATCAAGTGGGATTTATCCCAGGGATGCAAGGATTCTTCAATATATGCAAATCAACCAATGTGATGCACCATGTTAACAAACTGAAGAATAAAAACCATATGATCATCTCCATTGATGCAGAAAAAGCTTTTGACAAAATTCAACACCTGTTTATGATAAAAACTCTCCAGAAAGTGAGCATGGAGGGAACCTATTTCAACATAATAAAGGCCATATACGACAAACCCACAGCAAACATCATTCTCAATGGTGAAAAACTGAAAGCATTTCCTCTAAGATCAGGAACAAGACAAGGATGTCCACACTCACCACTATTATTCATCATAGTTGTGGAAGTTTTAGCCACAGCAATCAGAGAAGAAAAAGAAATTAAAGGAATACAAATTGGAAAAGAAGAAGTAAAACTGTCACTGTTTATAGATGACATGATACTATACAGAGAGAATCCTAAAGATGCCACCAGAAAACTACTAGAGCTAATCAATGAATTTGGTAAAGTTGCAGGATAGAAAATGAATGCACAGAAATCTCTCACATTCCTATACACTAACAATGAAAAATCTGAAAGAGAAATTAAGGAAACACTCCCATTTACCATTGCAACAAAAAGAATAAAATACCTAGGAATAAACCTACCTAGGGAGACAAAAGACCTGTATGCAGAAAACTATAAGACACTGATGAAAGAAAATAAAGATGATACAAACAGATGGAGAGATACACCATGTTCTTGGAATGGAAGAATCGATATTGTGAAAATGACTATACTACCCAAAGCAATCTACAGATTCAGTGCAGTCCCTATCAAATTACCAATGGCATTTTTTACAGAACTAGAACAAAATATCTTAAAATTTGTATGGAGACAAAAAAGACCCCGAATAGCCAAAGCAGTCTTGAGGGAAAAAAAACGGAGCTGGAGGAATCAGACTCCCTGACCTCAGACTATACTACAAAGCTACAGTAATCAAGACAATATGATACTGGCACAAAAAGAGAAATATAGATCAATGGAATGTGATAGAAAGCCCAGAGATAAACCCATGAACCTCTGGTCAACTAACCTATGACAAAGGAGGCAAGGATATACAATGGAGAAAAGACAGTCTCTTCAATAAGTGGTGCTGAGAAAACTGGACAGCTACACGTAAGAGAATGAAATTAGAACACTCCCTAACACCATACACAAAAATAAACTCAAAATGGATTAGAGACCTAAGTGTAAGGCCAGACACTATACAACTCTTAGAGGAAAACATAGGAAGAACACTCTTTGACATAAATCACAGCAAAATCTTTTTTGATCCACTTCCTAGAGTAATGGAAATAAAACCAAAAATAAACAAATGGGACCTAATGAAACTTAAAAGCTTTTGCACAGCAAAGGAAACTACAAACAAGATGAAAAGACAACCCTCAGAATGGGAGAAAATATTTGCAAACGAATCAACAGACAAAGGATTAATCTCCAAAATATATAAACAGCTCATGCAGCTCAATATTAAAGAAACAAACAACCCTATCCAAAAATGGGCAGAAGACCTAAACAGACATTTCTCCAAAGAAGACATACAGATGGCCAAGAAGCACATGAAAAGCTGCTCAACATCACTAATTATTAGAGAAATGCAAGTCAAAACTACAATGAGGTATCACCTCTCACCAGTTAGAATGGGCATCATCAGAAAATCTACAAGCAGCAAATGCTGGAGAGGGTGTGGAGAAAAGGGAACACTCTTGCACTGTTGGTGGGAATGTAAATTGATACAGCCACTATGGAGAATAGTATGAATGTTCCTTAGAAAACTAAAAATAGAATTACCATATGACCCAGCAATGCCACTACTGGGCACATACCCAGAGAAAACCATAATTCAAAAAGACACATGCACCCCAATGTTCACTGCAGCACTATTTACAATAGCCAGGTGATAGAAGCAAACTAAATGCCCATCGACAGATGAATGGATAAAGAAGATGTGGCACATATATACAATGGCATATTACTCAGCCATAAAAAGGAATGAAATTGAATTATTTGTGGTGAGGTGGATGAATCTAGAGACTGTCATACAGAGTGAACTAAGAAAGAAAAAACAAATATCGTATATTAACACATATATGTGGAACCTAAAAAAATGGTACAGATAAACCAGTTTGCAGGGCAGAAATAGAGATACAGATGTAGAGAACAAATGCATGGACAGCAAGGGGAGAAAGTGGCTGGGGGGGCGCACGGGTGTGGTGTTGTGATGAATTGGGAGATTGGGATTGACATATATACACTAATATGTATAAAATGGATAACAAATAAGAAACTGCTGTATAAAAAAATTAAATTAAATTAAAAATTAAAAAAAAAAGCAAACAGGGAATAAAAAGCAGGATAAATATAGGCTCAACTATAAGCAAAATCATATGCCAGATTCCTGGAAGAAGAGTTTGAGAAGAATATGAAGAAAGCCTGTCAAAATGAAAAATGGGATAATTCATCATTATGCTTTTGGAGTCTCATATTCAAGATCAGAATTATAAAGTAATTGAACCAAGTTTATCTGCCTGTTCTTTTGAGTAAAGATGTTCCCGGGAAAATACCCCAAATTTGAGAGGTTTTTAGAAATTAGACCTTCAATTCTCTTGCAATCCAAATGCAATAAATTTCCTGTTGCTTGGAGGGGAAGAGAAAGTGGAAAGGAACTTATTTGGTAACTGTTATGGGGAAGACTCCACTAAGAACTTCACATATAATTCTTGATCCATTATTTTGCATGAATCTCAGAATAAAGCTTCATCATAAAAGCCGCAGAGAAATGATGGTCATTTAATCCTCATAATAACCATGTGGGGTTATTGTGCTAGCTTCTGTTTTACCTTTGAAGAAGGGAAGCTCAGAAGGATTAAGTCAGTGGCCATAGGTTATGCCACTTACAGGGGTAGAATCAGGATTAGAAAATAGGTTTGCATGACTAAAGCTCCATGTTTATCCGCTTCTTGTAGATCTTTCACCAATACTTTACTTCAAATAGTCTTTCCACGAGAAAAAAATATAAAGTAAAAGATTTGAAGGTGATAAATAATACCAGATATTTATTCAAAAAAAGCAGCTTTGTTTAGCTCAGTCACTATACTCTTTACAGTACTTTCTAGTCAATATTCACATACACACCATCATAGATACTTCGCTCGCTTTTGTAGAGTAGCCCAGGTTGCATTTACCCTTCTCCTTTAAACAACTAGACAGGGGGCTTCCCTGGTGGCGCAGTGGTTGGGAGTCCGCCTGCCGATACAGGGGACACGGGTTCGTGCCCCGGTCCGGGAGGATCCTACATGCCGTGGAGCGGCTGGGCCCGTGAGCCATGGCCGCTGAGCCTGTGCGTCCGGAGCCTGTGCTCCGCAACGGGAGAGGCCACAACAGTGAGAGGCCCGTGTACAGCAAAAAAAAAAAAAAAAACAAACAACAACCAACTAGACAGCTAAACAAAATCTCTAAAACAATGTTTTCAGGCACCTAACATAGGCAGCACAGATCAGTGATTCCTGAGACAAGGGAAACAATGCCATGAGCTTCAGTTCTCTGCTAGGGGAGTAGTGCCAGGCCACAGTGCAGGAAGGGTGAAACCAAACAGCTTAGTGGGCTTGCTGAATTGAGGAGACAGAGGTAGAAGTTTGGGAAGGCCACAATGGCTAGAATTTCAATGGCAGAATAAAAGGATCTGGACAGAAGGAGAACTCTAGAGACCTACAGAGGGGCTCCCTTAAACCTCTGGCTGAACAGCATGGATACATGAGGAGAAAATACCTGAATCCAGAGAAAGAACCACTGGGAAAAAAATACCTGGGGAAATTTCCCCAAGGCTCATACAGGACTAGATATGGTGGTTGTGTTCTCAACAAGAACACAAGAATTTAAAGACCTAGTACCATGGAGTATAGAATCCTTAAAAGGTATTGCAATTGTAGTGAAGATAAATTAGTCATAGACTAAAGGCTGTACTGGATCCACCCTAACGGAACTTAAAAGTGGATCTTAAAACTAATTTATAGGGCTTCCCTGGTGGCGCAGTGGTTGAGAGTCTGCCTGCCGATGCAGGGGACACCGGTTCGTGCCCCGGTCTGGGAAGATCCCACATGCCGCGGAGCGGCTGGGCCCGTGAGCCATGGCCGCTGAGCCTGTGCGTCCGGAGCCTGTGCTCCGCAACAGGAGAGGCCACAACAGTGAGAGGCCCGTGTAACGCAAAAAAAACAAAAACAAAAAAACAAAAACTGATTTATAAAAGAGATGTATCTGAAAAAAAAAAAAAGAGAGATGTATCTGTTTGCTAGAACAACTAAAATTATTTAAAGAATTTCTAAAAAATCTAGTACCCGAAATATAAAATTATCAATGTCTGGCATCCAGTCAAAATGTAGCAAAGAAGCAGAATCATACAATCCATAATTAGGAGAAAAATTGCCCAACAGAAGCAGACCAAGCAATGACAAAGATGACAGAATTAGTGCATAAGGACATTAAAACTGTTGTAAAATTGAAGGAATAGAGTATCAATGAATGAGGGACAATGTCACATGGAATAACATACGTATAATTTGAGTCCAACTACTATAAAGCAGAACTAAATCCATTTTATAAATCACTAATTATGTTCAGTATAGTTTCAATTTAAAGTTCAGTGAATATACAAATACTGATCACTAACCATGTGTCCAATATAATAATTCATGTAATAAATGAAGAGTAAAATTCCTGCTGTCCCTGCTCTCAAGGATTTCACAGTCTCTTCAGGTGCAGAAGGCAAGTAGAAGCTCTGCTATTTGTCTGGTACAAGGCAGAATATATGAGGCACTACAAAGAAAATAAAATTTAGAGCTAGTCTCAGAGAAATATTTTGTAGAGGGAGGGATACTTCAGCTGGATATTTGAGAGTGAGTAGAAATCTGAGGCATAATTATGGGGTACAGAAAATTCTAGATATAACAAAGGATTCAGAAAAATGCAAGGGTCCAGAAAATGAGGAGTATGCTTTAAGAGTAGTAAGTGCTGTAGTGCTTTACATCAATTAGGAAAGAAGGCATATCCACTCAAAATTTCAGAAAGAGAGCTAATGTGGGTGAAATCCTGTTACCTCTCTATTAATTCCTACTACCCTTACCAATTATTTTAGGAAATTCAGGAAAAAAATTAGAAATGTAGTCTTTATATTGTACTGGTGGATGTTATTGTTTTGGTAGGGCTATCATGACAATGTACCACACACTGGCTGGCTTAAATAACACACATATACTACCTCACAATTCTGGAGGCTAGATGTGCAAGATCTAGATGTTAACAGGGTTGGCTTCTTCTGAAAGCTGTGAGGCAGAACATGTTCTGCACCTCTCTCCCTAGCTTCTAATGCTTTGCTGGCCATCTTTGGCTTTCCTTGGCTTGTAGATACAGCGCCCCAACTCTGCCTTCACCTTCACATGGCATACTCTCTGAATGTGTCTATGTGTCCAAATTTTCCCTTTTCATAAGGACACAGTCATATTGGATTAAGATCCCAACCTACTCCATTCTGACCTCATCCTAACTTCGCTAATATTGTTTACAATAACCCTATTTCCAAATACGGAATAGTAAATATCACATTCTGAGGTACTGGGGGTTAGGTGTGCAACATGTGAGGTTTGGAGGGGTACAATTCAACCCTTAACAGTAGGGAAATGTTGGCAGCTGTGTAGTAGGAGAGGGTCCTGATCAGAGTTGTCCTTTAGCAAGAGTCATTTGACAGCTGTGTGTGACTCAGCCTCTGAAAGTCTCTGGTCACATCCTTTCCCCTTTGCCCTGTATCCAAACACACACACACACACACACACACACACACACACACACACAGAGTAACCAAGATGTTCCCTAGATTCGCCATACTTTTCCCCCCACATCTCTGCCCTTGCCTATGTTGTTCCCACTCCTGAGATTTCTCTATCCTACTTATGACTAATTCCTACTCTTCCTTCAATTCTTATCTCAAGTGTTTTAATCATGTTGATAATATATAGGATAATATTTAGCCCGTTTTAGGTAGTCTTCCCTAAACATGCTACACCCCTTCTAAGTGGTGGAGCTCACAATCCCACTGTCATGATCCCACTTTTTAAAAAAATTTAACATTCATGTGTTATCACATGCATTATACTTTCTTCTAATTTGTGTATTGATACATAGTTTTTTTCTCCATGAAATTGTGACACACTTCAGGATGGATCCAGTGTCTAATTTATCCCCTATCTTTTGCAACTAGCTCTGTGTGTACTATAAAATAAAGGCTAAAGTTAAGAATGTAGATAATTTCTCCCCATTACTTAAGGTTTATTCTTTAAAAAAAATTAGTGTGTATTACAAAAAGTAACATCTACATTGTGCTTGCTATATGCCTGGCACTGTTCTAAGTGCTTAGTATATATTAACTAATTTAATCTTCACAGAAACCCAGTGAGTTGAGTACTACTATTATCCTATTTTATAGATGGTGAATCACGCACAGAGAGGTTCAGTAACTTGCCTGATGTTACACAGCAACAGAGGGGCAGATGCTACAATCCATCCCTGAACCACTTTGCCAAACTGCCTCTGAAAAACATTTGCTCTCTCAACCAGAGTCCTTTAATTTTAGAAAGTTTTCCAGCCCTGCCATGATTCCTAACCAGCCACATGATTTGGAAAAAAGTTATTCAGTTTCTCTGTACTTTAATTTTATCAATTCTGAAATAGGAATAATGATAGTACCATCCTCATAGAATTAATACATGTAAAGCACTTAAAGTGGTTTCCAACACTAAGACCACCACACACACACACACACACAAACATACACACACACGTTGAATAACTGAGAATTTATTGTATACTATGTAGCTAATTGAAGCCATACTGTCTCCTGTTGATGATTAATAGTGTCTGGATTCTGAAGAAGGATGGTATTGGCAGATTTTTTTGCCTTTTTATGAAGGATGGGACTGGGCTGTCACTTTCTCTGAAAATGAGAAGGAGGAGGTCAGAGGTGTTTGTGATAGCAACACAAAGGACCTTTACATGGCTTCAGAAAAGGTTGCAGTGTTAGCAGTCTGAGAATCTGGGCTTCCATTGGCTTACAGCACTCATCTTGACCTCTCCTCCCTCCTTGTGAAGGGGCAATGGAAAGGTACCAAGGAAGGAGGAAGAACACTTTAGAAAATCTTTCAGAAAATACAACCTTGAAAGGAAATTAAAAAGTCAGACTTCTGCACAATAAGAAAATTCTGTTCATTGAGCCTGTTGAACAGTTATCAACAATTCTTTAGAAGATTCTAGCACTCTACATGTGGAGCCAGTTGCTTTCTAATTGCTACAGCAGGCTACCACTGGGAAGAACAAAGGAAATATTTAGCACATCGTAAATTCTTCTGCAGCCCTGTGGAGTGGCTGGAGTTCAGATTACACATTTATAACTAGCATTTGAGAGCATTTCTACTTCACTTTGTGAAAGTTTTGGGGAAGCTGTTCAGCACTGTTCCTCCTGTGATTCTGAAGAAGGACAGACCAAGTGTTTAAATTCAACAATCCAGTTCATCTGTTGGGGTCCAGTGAAGCTTGGAAAGATGTAACAGTGAAAAAACTCTTCCCTTCTAGAATTTGCTTTTTAATGGGAAGTAGATTTCTCAGTGGGTGGAAAAGTGTACCTCAGATACACTGGTGGGGTGCCCTGACAGCTCTGTATACTGGACAGTGGTCTTCACATAGGCCAAGACTGAGACAGTCTGAAAAATAGGCAGGACCTAAAAATAGATTCAATTCTCACTGCCAAGGAGAGCAAGAAAGAGAAAGGGAGTAAACATGTTTCATGTCACCAAAGATGGATTGAAGAAGCTGCACCACATAACTAGGAAAGAAACCATCACAGTCCAGTATGAGCAACAAGAAACCACTGGGATATGAAAAGTCAGAGGTCAGCTAAGACGGCTCTCGAAGTTATTATATTTATGGTACAGCTGATCAATGGGTAGATCTGAAGTCCCTTTGCCTGGAGAATATGGTTCGATTCTCTATACATTTTAATGGGCACATTTTCTCAGCAAATAAAAACATAGTTTGGAATGATTGGCTGATAGTTTATTATTTATGAGTCGTCTCTGGCCTTAGGTCGTTGTGCCGGGCATAGCCATAAGGACTACCTTGTAATTCTTCACCCAGATGATTGACAAAATATGGGAGGCCAATTTCTCCCCACGATAGTAAATGAATGTCTACCCCAGCACATGGTAGATCTTTCCAATGAATGAAAAATGAATTCTTTTCTGGGTTGGTGGTGGCTACATTTCCCATCCTCCCCATAAAAGAACTGGTAATCTTACTAACTTGCCCAAACTTTTAATTGCATATTGGCTAATACTGGGGGAAACTTCCCAAATAAGGTAAAAAATAAAATAATCTAGATGAGCTTCCTACTTACTGAGACTAATTCCAAGGTAAAGTCTCTATAGATTTAAACTACAGAACAAATCTTGTTTAACTCTTTCAGGAGGAACATAAACTGTAAACTCAGCATCATCTCTCTGGCCAAATTTAGAACTGTAGCATTTTTTTGTTTGTTTTAAACATTAGTGAGAAGGGGATATGGTGTTAGTCTCCACTTTAGGTTTTGGTTTTGCTCTATAAATAGATAAACTGATTCAACTGAATAAAGCATGCATTTAGTTGTTACATTTTTAATATAATGTTTACAGTTTCTCTTCCAACATCTTTCAAAATTTTATGCAATTATTGGCTATTTGGCATGAAAATTTTTCTATTATTTCTCATATATATATCCTGTACCTCCGTAAGAAAGAATCAACCTTTTTTGGTTACTCAGCAAATATTTTGAACATAATCCGGTTATATAGTAAGATTTCTTTTTTTTTAACCTGCATGATAAAAAAAAGCGCTAAAGGCAAATGAAAAATGATTTTAAACCATTTAAATACCTGAATTGTCTTCCGCATCAATCTGATGCCCACAAGAACTACAGGAATTTATAGCATGTGCCCTATGTTGCTTGAAAACCAAACCGAGACTATCCTTACCTGTGTAAAGAAATGTATACTTCAGGGCTTCCCTGGTAGCGCAGTGGTTGAGAGTCCGCCTGCCGATGCAGGGGACACGGGTTCTTGCCCCGGTCCGGGAAAATCCCACATGCCGCGGAGCAGCTGGGCCCCTAAGCCAAGGCCGCTGAGCCTGCGCGTCCGGAGCTTGTGCTCCGCTCCGCAACGGGAGAGGCCACAGCAGTGAGAGGCTCGCGTACACCCCGGCCAAAAAAAAAAAGTAAGTCTTAAGGGCTTCCCTGGTGGCGCAGTGGTTGAGAGTCCGCCTGACGATGCTGGGAACACGGGTTCTTGCCCCGGTCCGGGAAGATCCCACATGCCGCGGAGAGGCTGGGCCCGTGAGCCATGGCCGCCGAGCCTGCGCATCTGGAGCCTGTGCTCCGCAACGGAAGAGGCCGCAGCAGTGAGAGGCCTGCGTACCGGAAAAAAAAAAAAAAAAAAAGTCTTAAGGGCTTCCCTGGTGGCGCAGTGGTTGAGAGTCCGCCTGCCGATGCAGGGGACAGGGTTTGCGCCCCGGTCCGGGAGGATCCCACATGCGGCGGAGCGGCTGGGCCCGTGAGCCACGGCCGCTGAGCCTGCGCGTCTGGAGCCTGTGCTCCGCAACGGGAGAGGCCACAGCAGTGAGAGGCCCGCGTATCGCGGAAAAAAAAAAAAAAAGAAATGTATACTTCAAAATATTTTCAGTACTTGAAAAAATGTCTAGAAAACGGGTGAAATGTATAAAAGGAATATTAGCTAAAATCTTGTTAAGTAATATAATATTTGTGAATGTACACTGTCAGTTGATTTTCACAACAAATTAAAATCTTCACACAGTCAAAAGATGTTTAAGCTGCACCCAATGACTTGCTTATCTCAAGCAACATTTGATACAAACAAAATCCAATGCAACCAGTCCCTTGGATTTCAGTCTGATGGGATTTATTCTGCTATTCATAGATATAAATATTGGTCTAGCATAACCTATGTCTTTGGAAATTTTATTGAATAATTAAGTGCTATGTTTAACCACAGGTTCTTACCAACATTTTAGAAACTACACAAATTCAAGTATTTAAAAAACAAGTATAAGAAAAGAACAACCCTAATAAACATAATTCTAAGAGGGAATCTTTTATTGTTGTGAAGCTTATTAAAGTTGAAGGTCTCATGTTTTAAGGAGAAGAAAAAAAGGAATTCTTTCTCTGCCGTGGAATAAATGGACTATCTCACCCATGAATAATGATTAACGTCCTTTCACTCCGAGAAAAGACTTGTAGGGGTTCACACCTGCAGCATTCATGAATTACAGGCCCCGTTCCCTTGAAAGAAACTTAATAATCACTATTCACAGGTGAAGTGTGCTTCAGCTGGATATAAAAAGTTGAGAGAAAACCAGTCAGCTTTGTTTCCAGTGCTGTGATTTTCCCAGCATTCCATCCCCTCCAGCCACTGCAAAAATACTCGAGCAGCTTTAGAGTTATCCAAAGGTGGTGGTGTAAATACCTTTTCTTCTCAGCTTAGTTCTGTGTTTATCAGAGATTCAGAGGTGGGTTTAAAGGTCAGAAAAACAAGCTGCCTGAAAACTTGGATTCAAACCCAAGTAATAAGGTCGGCATTTTTACAACTGGGCTCTTCCTGCTGCCATCCATTTCTAAACTGACCTTATTTCCTCATTCTGGGCCCCAACCTGACAAATCTGGCCATATAAATACAAATACAAATGTAAACATACATACCCATTTAACTAAAAGGATGAATACAAAGTATAAGTGTATAGGTAAGCTTGAGTATAAATTTAAATATAAACAAATACAAATAAAAACATACACATAAATATGTCTTCCCAATTTGGTAGGAAGGTTTTTGATTACTTTCATTGCTGTTTTGATTCAAGGAAGATGGTTATGGCATCTTCTTTCTACTTAAAGGCCGCACGGCCCATATGCCACCTATGGCTTAGTTCACATATTTTCTTGGTTCACAGGGGGTTTTAAAAAATATTAAGCCATAATTTAAAAACTAAGATATTTTGCCTTAAAAGAAATCTAAATTTCTTAATTACTTGAAAAGTCTTCAGCTCTGACGACACTGCACTTACATTCCCTCATAGTAAGAACTGCCAGGGGCTGAGTTCTGGGTCTCTTGCTGGACGGCCTGGCATGGCCTCATACATGACTCCATTACTCTTTCCTGCGTGAACCTCCAGTGTATGATCCTAGAATAACCACGTTGTCATTCCTTCATAGCCCTCATCTCTCTCCATATGGTTATGTGCTTAGTAGTCAAACCAACCATAACTGGTTTTCATTCTGCCCCTGAAAGTGCTTAGACCTTTGGATGGAAAGTGGAGTTCAGCCGTGTATTCTCTGTCCTTGACTTTTAGACAAGCATTTTATGAAACGCTGGGGGTAGGAAGATACTACGGCAATTCTACCTTCAATATTAGATACAATTTAGTTGAAAACAAAGCGATACACATTAAACATAAATAAAACTCATGGGTGCAGTGATACAGATAGGAGAATGAGAGCTTGCAGACGAGGGTTACCTGACTTCAGCAGGCTGTGGATGGTATGGTAGGGAATATGTTCAAATATGGGCAGAGATATCTTCTCTCCTGGGCCTTGGAGATTACAGAGGAATTAGGAGCAGCCAAGGGTGGGTGGGGGACAGGATGGAGTGAGCCAAGGGTTGAGTCTTAGTCTTATTCTTGTTTTGTTTTGGCTTTATGTATGATAACCTACTCTTTGACTTCCAGTCAGGTAATGCTCTTATTAAAGAAAACAAAAAGAACTCAATATACAGGTATAGTTATATTTAAATTACGTATCAGCTATTTCACCGAAAGTTCTTTCTCCAGCTCTGAATTCAGCATTAGACACACCTAACACTGAGAAGCTTTAATGAACATAGCTCAACCACAAACTTGACCGCTATAAACCATGTATATTCCAAACATATATTCATCTCTGCCTCAAAAATAATTTTCAGATTTGCCTCTATGAACAAATTTGGGGATATTTGATAACACATATGAGAATAAAAACATACTGACTGTTTAGTAAAATGGGAACCTACCCCACAAACACACACACACAAACACACACAAAGAAACCTTACGTGTTTCTTTGCCACTGTTATTAGCCACTGTTGAGATTCAGCAAAATGGACCTTAGACACGAAAAAGAAGGGGGACATTTTTTTCTTCAAGTGTTTAGAAATTAAGTTTTAATATTTGGTCACATCCAACAATTTGGTGTGAAGAGCCAAATGGTTCATTAGCATTTCAAATCTTAAAATTCTAATTAATTACATTTATGATTACAAAAAAGAAGAACGTGTGAAAAACAAGTCATAAAACATTCTAATTTAACTACAGGGCTCAGAATTGTTTCACAAATAATTCGTTCGTAAAATGCAACTTTGGTTTCTGATTTAAAAGAAAAAAAAATTAAATTAAAAAAATGTGGAGTTCTTGTGGGGTTGGCATTGGTATGTATAAAAGGACAGTACTGCTTTTCTCCCATAACAGAAATGTAGTTTGTAAAGAATGAAACGTGCTGATGTTTGAGTATCAGGATTTGTTTTTAGGTAAAGTTATCCTTTATTTGAAAAGAATCAACAGCAAGTTATGAAGCAAAATAAAGTATTTAAGTCTCTTCCTACATATGCTCTTTTTCAGTGAAATAATGTCAGTCATCAGAAGGCATTTAAAGTGCAATCCATACCATAATAGTTAACCAGATAAGTTCAAGTTGGCAGTTCTTGCAGTGTGTTCGGCTTCCAACTGTATTACCCGTTCTAGTTTCTTTGTTAGTTGAAGTAGTAGGCCTGCTGGGTTTTTTCTTTCAAAAGCTTATAAAGTTCATAGTTAAGAGGCAGGTCTATGAAAACTTAAAAACAAAGGAGGAGATGAATTCAAAAGCAGCTGCTTATGCAGTTTGATTGTAGTATTTCACTGCAAGTCATGATGTCTTCACAGCAGCTTCATACTTAAAAGATTCTGAAAGTTGATTGATTGTTCCCAAACTGCTACATAGTTTTATTTGATTAACCACGTATATTTTTGCCAATATGTCTGGCTACCTATTTAAAGTTAGTTCATTGCTGGCAGTATTACAAAAACAGATTTTAAGGATTGGAATCAGATTTGGCAGTAAAGGATTCGGTTCCAAACTCATAGGTGATCTTAAAATTTCATTTGACATGAAAAGAAAAAAAAACGCAGTCAAAAACAAAAGACTGTACTTTTGTTGAAAAAAGCTTTTTGGCTGCCAAACATGTTTATTTTTCCTATATATTTGCTCTATCACTGGTTCCTTTGAAGACAAATCTTCAAGTGATATTATTTTTAAAAAATTATATGCACACATACATTTAATCAAGATCTTTTTTAGATGTGAAGTTAAATCTTACTTCTTTAAAGTAAAAAAAAGGACATATTTTCAAAAGTTCATTGCAATAAAAGAATCTTTTGTCCTTCCTCTTGGCATTTTAAGGTTTTAACGAGTTGTTTATATATCTCAATGGCTTGAAAAGACAGATGTATTTTATGTAATCTTCCATGTAAGCTTTTTTCATTTCCCTTATAAATTACTTTTCCATATTTTAAAATGTAGTTATGTTTTCAGGGAAAAATGGCCAAAAAAATATGAGCCATTATTTGCTGGCCACCACGAACCTTTAGATAAATAGGTATAAATCACAGTAAGCAAAAAAATTCCATCCTAAAAATAAACCACAACTTTATTGCAGAAATATCTATTAAAAGTGTGTTGTCTCATTTTCATTTTACCTGAACATTAATGTATGAGTTTCATTTGAAAACTGTTTGCAACCCATGTTTTATATTCTAATTAATGTAAAAGAAATCTGTTTCAGTTAAAGAAAGCAAACTTCTTAAAGATTCAACGATAAACTGCTTTTATATCCTGTGAATTAGGGTAGTAAATTACATGTAACACACTGAGGAAGAAAGTAAAGAATAAAGATGCCAACCCCTGAAATATATAATTGATTAATAATAGTTTAAGTACACATGTCAGGTTGTGTGTGTAGTAAGTTCAACCCACAGAAGCACAGACCTAACAAAATGGTTTCTTGCTTTTTAATCTCCATAAGACTTCCCTGCTGCTTTTAACTCTTATAGGTTTGAATAGAAATCAAATGTAGACCTTACTTCATCTGGAGCTGGAGTCCAGCAGACAAACAGAAAACAAAACAACTTCTGAAATGGCTTAAACAGATAAACAAATGTGCGCTTTGATGGATGTTTAAAAAGGCTCTCAAAATTAAGAGGGACACTGCTGAGTAGATGGCTCACCTTAATATTGCTATAGTGGTTAATGTGAGTCCTCTGGTTTATAAATACCTGATTGTAATTAAATAATCCACTCCAATTTTGCAGTTAAGATCCAGTAATTTCTGTTATTTGTGGGATACATTTTAAAAAAGCTATGTGAGAGCTCCCCCTATTGACTCACAGTAATGCACAATGTACCCTGAAATACACTTCCAAACATCCGTAATCAATAGAACATTTCAGAAGGTTAAGGGGTATTAAAAAAATCTAATTTCAATTTATAATTGTATACCTGTAGAAACTGAGGCCTAATGACATTTACTGTCATGGAACAAATTTAGTGGCAGCGTTGGGATTAGAACCCAGGGCCTTTGTCTCTGAGTCCTGTTTTCTCTGCGCTATAGCATGACGTCCAGCAGGTTATATAATTCAGAAGTGGGAAAGATATAGTAAGATCCTATTGATCTAACTCCAACTTCCTCTGGCCAAGGAGACCCAGAGAGGCTAAGGGACCTGTATAAATCGCAGGGCTTTTTACTAACAGTCAAGAATGACTGGGTTAAAAGTGAAATCCCAGTTATATGTTCTACCTCACTACTATCTCTACTCAGACCCTGTGTTCTGTTTTATTTGGGGTCCCAAATCTTTACATTCTTTCACCATTTAAAAAATGTTTTTCAAAAATATAAGAATTTGAAATTCTGGAAGACATGAAGACATTCATAGTTGCTAAATTAAGTATTCCTCACTGTTTGATGATACATATTTTCTGTAAGTTAAGTACAGTATGTATATTAATAGGATTTTATATTTTCTTACATGCCTCCCACTCTTAGAATACTTATAGGGTTATGCATGAAATTGTGCAAAATGGTAAACTGCTCTTAAAATAAATCACAAAAGCATAAAGTATATTTATTTAATTTTCTTTTTGGTGAAAATATTGGTAATTAATTGGCCAGCATTGATATTACTGCTGTCATTTCTGTAATTCATCATGAGATATTGTTGATTCCATTTATGAAATGAATAGAGTTTCCTCCTCCCACCCATACCTGAAGATATAGAGATAAATTTATAAATTAAACTAGTCTAACTCCTAGAGGACAAGCGTGGCTTTCATACATCTATTTTTCCATCTATTGTCTTTTTTTTTTTTTTTTTTTTTGCGGTACACGGGCCTGTCAATGTTGTGGCCTCTCCCGTTGCGGAGCACAGGCTCAGCGGCCATGGCTCACGGGCCCAGCCGCTTCGCGGCATGTGGGATCTTCTCGGACCGGGGCACGAACCCGTGTCCCCTGCATCGGCAGGCAGACTCTCAACCATTGCGCCACCAGGGAAGACCCACATCTATTTTTATACATCTACTTGTTTTTCAAGCAACATGGTTGCAAGAACACAGGGCTTTGAATGAAAGCTCTTGATTTGTCATTGTTTGTTACCCAGCTTCGATTGACATCTGCTCAGACGTGCCACTACTGATCTGTTCACTCCAGTTGCAGTGTTTTTCAGAAGCCCACAACAATCCTAATGCCTTGTTCCAAAAGTGACACTCTTTCAAAATGCCGAGGTCCTGTGTATGTTACTAAATTATCTTCCTTTATCCTGTATGCATATCCTCTATTGTAGTTAATTGTAGAAGTGCATGTGAAAAGAAATCAAACGAAATATTTGTTGAATAAGACCCTGTGCTCTGTGATGAGAAGAATAAGATGCACGTTTTCAAATAATTTGGGACTAGAAGAGAATAATACTGTCTCCTTGAAAAGTTGACCCTAATCCATATATTCTTTATACATGTATGACTGAAAATGTAAAGGCAACAGAAATGGTACTATTTGTTATTAAAATGAAATATGTATGTGGCTTTTTTTTTCTGGAATCGCCCATGTATTTTAAATTGTTCAGCCATCTGTTACCTTTCTGGATCC
Source organism: Globicephala melas (assembly GCF_963455315.2). Taxonomy (NCBI): domain Eukaryota; kingdom Metazoa; phylum Chordata; class Mammalia; order Artiodactyla; family Delphinidae; genus Globicephala; species Globicephala melas. Next base: position 59,213,112 of record NC_083327.1, on the reverse strand, counting down.
TCCCCTGACCACTCCCCCAACCCTGGCCAGACTCTTCACCTCACTAAGATAGAAACAGTATTATTAAAAGCTCAGCGCACAAAAAGAATATTTATACAATATATTTTATCAAGTTTGAGAATCAGATTATTGCATTCCAAGATGATACACTTAAAGTAGAAATCAGATAGCCAAGTGTCAGTTCCCATGTTTGATTTTACCTTAAATAAGTTAAATAATGCTGGTTAAAAAGTGTTTTCATTGACTCTCCCATAGACACACAAGTATTTTTTAAAGATGCATGGAATAGCTTTCAAACTTTATGAGCATAATGGATGTAGTAATACATACATTTGCCTTTTACAGATCTAACATCTCCTTTTTTTAAAGTTGGTTACTTGGTTAACTATCCATGTTCTGTCTTTTATTTACTTGAAAAAACTTTTTCAGAATTACTAAATCTAGTGGTAAATCAGTTACTGGCTTCAATTCTGGTTTTCCAGAACTCTACGTGGAATTTAGAATTGGAAGATGAAAGTGTGTCATATTAAGGTAACTTTGATGACAGGACTTTCGAAAAAAAAAAAAAAAATTAATGGATATTAGTACTTCCCAGCATTAGTCCTTCCAACAATATGATAGGAATGAACAATCTCTTATGTGATCTGGAGAGGCTGGGTCAGATGGCAGTTGGAGATGAAACAAAAGCAAGAAAAAGAAGGCAGGTGATGATGAGTAAAGGAGCTAAAAAAATAAACAGTGAAAGTGGACTTCAGTCAGGTATTTGAATAGTTATCTAGTCTCAACAGAAAGTTATCTAGCCTCTGTAGGGAAAATCAATTGGCTTCATCTGTATTTCTTCCCTGTCGCTGTGGATATTCTGTGAGTGTGTGAAGGATTTGCTGAGGGGCACTCAGCACACCCAGAATGATTAGAAGTTTAGCCACTGGCAAGTAAGAGCAGTAGAGCTCATGGTCACAAGGAGTCTTTGAAATAAATATTAACATCCACTGACGTCATCCCAGGCAGGGCCATCAGGGTCATGGGGTGAGCCCATATTTTGGCCACAGACATTTCTGGTTACCAGCTGTTACACATGAAGCCATTTCTTTACTTTCATTGAACTTCATTTCCTAATTCCAAAAATTTACGATCACTGTGTTTAACTTGCAGGGTTGTTGTGAGAATTAAATGAGATAAGGTATGTGAAATGCCAGGGAGGCAGTAAATTATAATGATCGTTTTCAGATAAAATCAAACTAAGAATGAAACAAGAGAAGCTGAAGGGAGTGACTAAGGTCGTGTTCCAAAAGGTGTTTATTCCAAGAACACAATGATGGCTTACATTTAGATATCTTTTTCTAAAATACTTCAGAGTACTAAGTGTCAAAAGGGAAAGACTACATGATGGTTTTGATAAATTCTGAAAAAATCATTTGATAATATTTTACATTTATTTTGGATTAAAAAGATACTTTAGTGCAATTAAAATGTTTATACTTGTTGGTGAAACAAAGTGTGACCATACATTCAAGAATAAGGCAAGATAGAAAACACAAAAGAAAACTTTCCCCCTCTCAATATTATTCACAGATAGCTAATCTTATGTAACCTTTTAGGAAACAAACCTCAAAAATCATATTTTATTTTCACAGATGATTTAAAAGTTAAAAGGATAACATATTATTAACTATGAATTTAAAAACTTAATTTATTAAGGTTTGATCCAGATAGTAAGAAATATTTACCTAGACCATCCAGCCAAAATCATAAAAATCAAATGTCACAATGTATTTATTTCCATCTTTGAAGGTGGAAATCTATTTATAACTAACATTTAAGTAGCTTTTTGATGAAATAAAAAATCTAGTTAAAATGACCTTTAAGCTAGTAAATAAAAGTAACTGCAAAGGGTACTTGATTATATCAGGTCTGTTCTACTGGCAAAATAGTTTTCTTATTGGAAATGAAAGAAATAAAACTCAGATTAAAAAAAAGTTGATTGGGATTGACATATATACACTAATATGTATAAAATAGATAACTAATAAGAACCTGCTGTATAAAAAAACAAATAAAATAAACTTCAAAAATTCAAAAAAAAATTATCTCTACTACCTTACTCATTCAACTATTTCCCTATGCTTGGTCTTTCGGAAGTCTTTAAATTTCATTTCAGTAATCTTCAATAATTTTGGCTAGAGACAATTTTTTTCTTTCTTAGGTAAGAGTCCATTCTGATTAATGGTATAGAGTTGTGTATACAACTGTAATACACATGTAGTTGGAAATTCTAATACGTGAGGTTGGAAATTCTTCTCAGTCAGAGCTATCAGGCAGAGTTGCAGTGGAAATTATAATTTATACCCCAAAATAGGGAATGTTTTCTTTCTACTTGAAGGATTGAGAATAATGTCCTTTGAGGGTTTTGCAACCTCTATAGCTTTGAGTGGGTGTTAGGTTATTAACTGTTGGGATTTCCCACAGCACCACCACCCTTCACCAAACTGCTCACCACCTGCACATGGAAGTTTATACTGAAAGGTGAAAATTCTCACAAACGGATGGGAAAATGAGTTGGTTTTCATGATAAGGCAATATGGTCTTTTAATTAAAGTTTGTGGGAATCAGAACATGCCATAGGTTTCATTCTGAGTTCTGGATACAGTTCTGAAAGAGCAAATTCATAGTGGAACATGGGCAAAAATATTTACAGTAACGTAAATTTTAAACATGGAAAGAGTGAACCTTCAAATTTATCATTTAAGCAATGTAGCACAAGCAAAAACCTGATTTAGCAAACTTTTTACCTCTTGATATTATAATATAAAAGTGTCTTTAGATGTTTCTAAGAATAAATAGAGCCTTATTAAATTATTTGCATGGTTAGTTTCTGACAATATGTATATTAGATATCCTTTTTGAAAAAGTCATCCTTGTAAAAAAATCCTAAAAATGTTGGATAAAACTTTAAAAAATCCATCTTTTTAAATGCTTAACTATTCTGGCAAGAAATGAAGGAGGCAGATTCATAGAGGCCAAAAAGAACAAACAAGCATAAATCTGGAGATCTATTGCAGCACTAAATTGGACAGCTGCCCAGGGGGACATCTGCCAGGACTTGGTGGCCCAAAGCTTTCTTTCAAAGGACCAAGTGGACTATAGGTAGTCAGGCTTATGGACTAATCAAGTTGGGAAATTTAACTATAGACACCCTCATGATGCCAGAACCTTCAAAATGCAACATCTTTGGTAAAGAATGAACTAGAAAAAGTACACCCCAAAAGGAAAAACTAAAAAATTTGGCTGTAGATAGGGAAAAAAAAAAAATCCTTTCCCGAGATTTGTAACCACAAGCAAGGCATTACTCAGGTTCTGGGCCAGAATTCATTCTATTTGTGTGGTCTAAAAACCCCAAGATGAAAATTTCGTTTAAATTGATCCTGGGTTGCTAGTGCCTCTAGCCACCTGGCAGAAGCAAACATTTATCTTCTGTAGAGGAATACATGTTAAATCAGGGCCACAAAAAATATCCCTATAAAGTATTACATATATAAGGTCTCAATTCCAAAATTATAAAATACACAGAGACCACAGATTTACTTGTAATAAAATATGAATGCTTAGTGTATTGGGGGGAAAAAAAAGCTAGAAAAAGTATGACAAAGGAATAACATACTATCTCAAATGTAAAGGGATTTAAAAAATAAAAACAACAACCAATAGAATCTCTATAAATGAAAAATAAAGTAATTATTATGAGAACTCAATGGATAGACTAAACAAAAGATTTGACACATCTGAAGAGTGATGTAGTAGATTGGAAGATGTATAAGAAATTATCCAGTTTTCAGAACAGAGAGATACAGAGATAAGACATAGTAAAAATGGATTAAGAAATATGTAAGACAGAGTAAGAAAATGAAAACTATTTTGAATTCTAGAATGAGAGAGTAGAGAAAATGTGGAAAAGGCAGTGTGTGAAGAAGTAAAGTCAAGAAATTTCCGTAATTGATGAAAAAAATTTCAGATTGAGACAATTCAATGAATCTCAAGCAACATACATAAAAAGGAATCCACACTTGGACAAATTGTAAAAACAGAACTTCAAGACAAAAAGAACTGAAGAGAAAAATTACTTATGAAGAAATGAAAACTAGACTGATATCTCAGTAGAAAGAAAATTATCTAGAAGATAGCATGATAGAGCTTTAAGGTCCTGAGAGAATTACCTGCAAACCTAGAATTTTATGAAAGAGTCTATAAAAATATTTTACACCAAAACTAAGGAAGTTTACTTCTAATCGACCTTCTCTAGAGGAACATCTGAAGAACAAACTTCAAGAACAAATACGTTCCCAAAAGAAATGTCGGAGGTGAAATAGGAATGTTGAGCAAAGAAAATGATAAATGTGAGGGTGATCTATACATTGATAAAATGATAATTGTCCAATTTATGAGGTTAGAAAAACAGCAGAACTAAAAAAATAAATAAGAATAATATAACGGGGAAAAGGGTGTTTAGAATGTATTCAAAATGTCTAGAATTGCTTGAGAGAAGTAAATGAATTGATTAAATCTGGACTTTATTAAGGTAACTATTAATTTTAAAATTTCTGGACTAATAGAACAGAAATAGAGTATAGAACTTCTAAACTACTAGATAGAAGACACATACATGCAAGCATGTATAAATACATCAATAAATAAATTGGATAAGACACAAATTAGTGAAATTAGAAACTAAAAAAGTGTTTAACTTGTGGCACAGATTTAAAAGATTAGAGATTATTATGCCAATAAATTTGAAAACTTAATTAAAATTTCTAGGAAAATATAACTACCTAAAACTATTTTTAAAAATCTGAAGAGTCTTATTATATTAGGAAATTGATGTCCTTAAAATCTCTCCATAAAAAAACTAATAAAACTGGATGAATTTAATCATGAGTTCTATCAAATATTCGAGAAAGAGGTAATTCCTATTTTCACCAACTTTCCAGAGACCAAATAAATGACAAAACTCTTTAACTTGTTTTGTTAGGAATTACCTTTATTCAGAAAAGGAAGTTTGAGAAAAATATAGGACATTCTTATTCATGAACATAGAGGGAAAAATAAAAACAAAATATTAACATGTAAAGTTTGCAATGCATACAAAGATTCTATATCATGACCATTTGGATTTATCTCAGGAAAACAATATTAATAAGTTAGAAAATGATTTAATGCAATTCACAACTTTACTAGATCCAAAGGCAAACAAATGCTTCTCTCATATTCAGAAACAACATTCAACAAAATTTAATGTTTATTCATACTTTAAAACAAAAGGTAAAAATTTCTTGGCAAACTTCCTCAAACTGATAAATATAATTATCTAAAAATATCCTATAGTAAACCTCATTAATCATGAAGTGCTAAACATTCTCTTTAAAATCAGGAACAAAATGAGAATGCCTGTTATGATAACTTTTATTCAATATTGAATTGTAAAGTCTCACAAATATAATAAGGTGAGAAAAATAAATTAAATACCAAAGATTGGAAAATATGTAATAAAATGTCACTATTCTCATAAAATATGATCATTTACCTAGAAAACCCTAAATAGTTTATAGGTATATTAACAGAACTAGTAATTTTTTTAGCTCTTTTGCTGATGTAAGATCAGTAATCATGACTGTACACAAGCAACAAAATAGACTATAAAGTTTTATAGACCATATTATTTACAATAATCTATAAGGTACCTAGAAGTAAATCTAACAAAAGATATATAAGACCATTATGGAGAAAATTATAAGTTTTAATGTAAAATATTAAAGAAAAAGTTAACAGATAGATGACCATATTTATGGGAAGAAAGACTCAATATTTGGAAGATATCAGTTCTCCCCAAATAATCATGATATTTAACTTAATTCCAATTAAAATCTCAAGTTGAATTTTAAAAATATATGGAAAAGCAAAAGGCAAGAAAGTCAAGATTATCCTCAAGAACTAACAGATATCATGACTTATAATAAAGCAACTATAATTTAGTAAGTGTGATAAGGTACAAGAATAAACAAACAGCCAAATGGCACAGAACAAAGATCTCAATGGGCTTATGCGTACCTGGGAGCATGATATAAGACCGAGGTTGGAGGACAGATCGTGGGGGAAAGGGTTCAACAAACAAAACAAGTCCAGTTGGCTATCCATATGTTAACAAAAATAAAATCCCTAATTTATGTCTTAAATAAAAACAAATTCTAAATGAATAATGAACATATGTGAAAGACAAAGCTTTTCAGAATTTTGGAAGACAATGTTAGTGAATATTTTTGTAACTTTGACACAGGAAATAATTCCTTAAATAAGACACATAAGGCACAAAGTAAAAAGGAAAAGACTTACAAATCCGACAATATTAAAACTGAGAATTCTATTATCAAAAGACACCATACAGAAAGTGGAAAGATATGCCACAAATTGGTAGAAAATATTTGCATAAACTGGTAGAAAATATCTTCCTTTGCCAAAAGATTAGTATGCAAAATATGTAAAGAATTCCTACAAGTTGACTTTTAAAGAGGAAAATAACCAAGAAAAGGGGAAAGACTTGAATAGACATTTTATTGGAAAAGAAACTCAGAAGACAAACAGGAAAAGACACTCATTTCATTAGTACTCAGGAAATCAGGTTGAGATATCATTTTACACCACTAGAATGGCAAAGCATTAAAATGTCTGACAATCAAGGGTTAGTGAAGCAATGACAACTCATAAACTGCTAATGGAAAAATAAATGCAACAGTTTTGGAAACAGTTTGGCATTTTCTAACAGAATTTAAAAGGTGCATAATCGGGACTTCCCTGGTGGCCCAGTGGTTAAGAAGCCACCTGCCAATGCAGGGGACACGGGTTCGAGCCCTGGTCCGGGAAGATCTCACATGCCGCAGAGCAACTAAGCCCACGAGCCACAACTACCGAGCCTGCACTCTGGAGCCCACGAGACACAACTACTGAGCCCGCGTGCCACAGCTACTGAAGCTCACGCACCTGGAGCCCATGCTCCACAACAAGAGAAGCCACCGCAATGAGAAGCCCGCGTGCTGCAACAAAGAGTAGCCCCCGCTCACCGCAACTAGAGAAAGCTCGTGAGCAGCAACGAAGACCCAACGCAGCCAAAAATAAAAATAAATAAACTAAAAAAAAAGAAAAGGTGCATACTCTGGGAGCATTTCCACTCCCAGATAAATACTTTCACATATACACAGAAATCATGTACACAAAATTCTTATCAACATTGTTGATAAGTTGTAAAAAACTGAAAACCAAGCCAGTTCTATTTAAAGGAAGATGAGATAAATATATAAAACACCAGGTGACATTTTTTGGCGGGAAGATGCATACATATGTGGTAAAACAAAGAAAAGAGTAACACAAGAGTGATCGTTTTAAAATTCAGGAGAATAACAATGAAATCTTTTAGGGGTGCGCATGGGACTTCCAAGTGTTGGTAATACTTCACTTCATAAGGAGGGTGGCAGATTTTAACATGCACATATGCTTCATATATAATTTTCTTGTGTAAAAATTTTGTAACGTATTTTTGAAAAAGTTTCTGAGCATTTGTTGGGTTTCACAAAGAGTAGAAACACATTCTTTCCAAAAGCAATTGTGATTTTGGTGTTAACGTAGATGGCTAAGTAAATACTTTCAAAAGTAGCCTATCTGGCATTGTAAAGTAGAGTCAATCCTATTTTATGAATGTTTATAATTCTAAAAGAATTATACGCTTCATTTTTTGTTAAAGTATTAGTGAGTAGAATATATTGCCCTACTCTTTAAAAAAAATCAAATAAAACCACAAATGTCATTGTGTATGTACTACTGAGATTTGGAAGAGGTCAGTGCAGCATTTTAATGACGGTGAACCACACACTGTGGATATTGTCTGATTATTAACATAAAGTCTCTAATCAGGCATTGCATCTTGCCTCCGAAGACAGATGTTTGGATTGTCCCATTCATATGATATTTTAAGTATTGATTTCCTATTTCAACAGATATTTCTTTTACAGAAATTTTGTACATAGGATATGGAAACTGCATTGCCATAAGGAAATGTTTCTACCACTATTACTCTGAAATTCTGATGCAGAGGATTTCTTTTTTTTTTTTTTGTATTGCAAGAATAATGTCATGAAGTAATTGGTTTTCACTTACACACAATGAAATATCAGTATAACTTTATTGTTTAATCAAGTAGGTAGAAAGCTGATAGTTCTTATTCAAGCTTAAACAAGGACTGTCAGTCAATACACTAAGCTGGTTTTGCTGTTAACATAGACAAAGAGGGAAAATGTGCCTGGTGCACAGGATCTCCACTAAACTAAAACACATTTAGCAAAAAAAGGATTAAGGATTTAAAAACTCGGAATTCATCTTGAAGTAGGACCAGACTCCTTACACTGGCATTCCGTTTGTGACTTGGAAAACAAAATGCCTTGTGATAAGTAATCAGATACATCATTATACACCTGTTAGAACAAAAAGTACTGTAGGCTGACTGTCATAAAGAGTAGGAAGTAGGGACTGGATGCCTCAAGAGGTTGAGTAATAATAAAGAAAAAGGCATCCTTTCAACTCAGAGGACAGTAGCTGATTTTGTTCCAGACAATGCTGGGAGATGCTGGAACTGGGACTCATTCATACCCGATGACTAACAAGGACCTTATACAGAACATCAGATGGTATCGGTATCAGTTTAGAATCTGAGGGAAAGCTGTCTACATGGTCAAAGTTGGTATGAAGTATCATAATACATTGTGAGCAGCCTCAGCTCAGAATTTTTTATTATCTCCAAAACCAGAAAGTAAACCAGATCTTAATTTTGTTCCAGCCCAAAGAAAAACGCATTATGGATTTTATCTCTCCCTACTTAGGGGTTGCCAGATCTACCAAATAAAAATAAAGGAAGTCCAGTTAAATTTGTATTTCAGATGAACAATGAATATGTTTTTAGTGTAAGTATTTCCCTGATACATTGGGGGACATACTGACACTAAAAAATTATTTATTTTTATTCTAGCATCCTGTATTTTAGCTGGCAACCCTTCCTCCATATTCTTTCCAAAGTTCTAAGTTTTTTGGTGATAGTTTGTCTATGATGGATTTTAAAAGCAATATGGAGTGATGACTCTGTATTTATCTTGAACCTGAGAGAGTAATTCGAAACATCCAGAAGAGTTAGATCATGTAGGTTTCTTTGTTACAGATCTGGCCTGTTCATGTCAAGAGTAAATGAAGTCTCTAGGTTAGCCAACATGGGGGGATCTTTGGCTGTTTGCCTGGTGGTGCTTCATTGATTCTTCTTGGCTGGATTTGCAGAAGAATAAAGGATTAAGCAAGAATGGTGAAAGGCAATAGCCTTTGCAAGGTACTTAGATTCTCTTTTACACAGTATGACTAAAAGCAGCTGGCCTGCCTGAAAAAGACCCTCTTTTTTCAGAGAAAGCCAACATCGAGAGGTAAATGCCAGGTGTTTAAGCTACAGGTTGAAAAACTATGTCCCCTGAGAATTTTTGTGCCATTTCAAATCACCCTCAACACATAGTATAATTTTAAAAAATGTTATTTAAATTGTCCTTATATCTCAAAAAAGCAATAAATAATACTTGCCACAATCATTCTTCCTATAAGTATTGACACGTGTTAAAAATTTTAAGAAAAAGACATAAATGTATAACACATTGTGCTGGTCCCTTCCATATCCATTGTATCAGTGTTATAACAGAGTTATAATAAGTTGATGGAAGAAGCATAGTGGGGATAGTCAGTGGCGGTATAATATAGTAGAAGGATTGTAAACTCTGTAATTAGACCGGCACACCACACTGACTTTGAATTCCCTGAAGAGATGGCCTTGCTCTCTCATACAGCTGTATATTCTTCCTAATCTTTTAAGTATGCAACAAGAAGCCTTGGAATATTTCTCTCTACTTATATCACCCCATGTGTGGGATAGAATCCAAGCACCCGCGGTGCTTCTTCTGTGGTGCAAGCTCTCTGCCCACTTTGGGCACTCCCAGAAAGTTTCTCAGACTTTACTCCAGATCACATCAGTTCTTCAAATGTCTTCTTCAGTGATGTGTCCTCTCAGCAGGCCCTTTGGCCAGCAGAGCTCATGGCAGCCACCCTAGGAAGTAGGGGTTTATAGGTGGGCATTAAGGCGCACCTTTGCAAGCATCTTTGCTACAAAAAAGACAATGCTAACCGAGAATAAGGAAACCCAGAAAGCACACACATTTTATTTCATCTCTTGTCAAGACCAGTGCATGAAATTAAGGACCATTTGGGGATTACAGCTATAGAATAAGGAGTAACACCAGAACCAAAGTGAAGAGGTGGGAATCTGTTCACCTAAATAAATGCTTCAACCGTAAGAAAATAATTTTCTAGATTTAACTCTAGCTAGTAGCCATTTTTTCATTGACAACAATTTTGCCTAATTTTGGCTTCTCAAAATGGTACTCTCTGAAGTATGACAATATTCGCAAGTAAGGATACTCATAATTCAATCTAATGAGTGAAGAAAAACACATTCCCTCTTTCAGGCAGTTCTCTGGGTTCAAAGCAAACGTTCCATGTCCAATTAACAATACCCTGGCCTGATTAATCCTCCTTTCTCTTTTTAATTCTTCTTTGGCTGGCAATGTTAAACCGACTCCCTACCCACAAAAAAAAGGTAGCTGCTGAATTTTCCTAAAAGACACTCAACCCAGTCATTGTTCCTTAGCTCTTTATTTACTAAAAACACACACAATGACATGTATCCTTATACGTTTGATTGTCACTGTGGCACTTCTACCATAGAGACTGATTTATAAAGAAGTAAAAGCCAGATTATTTGTAGGGTGACTCTAGGGGCACTATAAAGCATGAGCAATATGATATGAACAGGAAATGCTATTGATTCATTTAATGTCACCACTTGTAATACTGTTTTTATTTATTTATTTATGTAGGCCACGTCAGCGGCGTACATGATCTTACTTTCCCGACTAGGGATTGAACCCATGTCCCCTCCAGCGGAAGCGTGGAATCCTAACCACAGGACTGCCACGGAATTCCCACCACTTGTAATACTGTTATAAAACTTACCTAAGCCCAAATCTTCTTTATGAAGTCTTTGACCTAATTGAAAAGTCACTTTCTTGTGACGTTGTAGTACTTGCCACCCTCCAGGGAAGCTCCATGTTTCTCTATCCCACCCAGATCAGTTGAGTGATACTCTAAGCATGGCCACTGCCATGTTTTACATCTCATCATAGCCTTGCCATTGATCTATGCTGCTCTTCAATTCATTATGCCCACTATGGTGTATATTGCTACTACAGTGGCTCCAAGCCTGACTGCATAATCAAAATCTCTGATGTTAGCTCCTAGGAATCTATATTATTGAAAAGCACCCACCCCAGGGGATTCTGAGGCAGCCAGTTCATTGACTAGTATTTGTGGACTTTATAAGATTAGCCTGGGCTTTTAAAATTTCTCCTTAACTTCACTGTCGAATATCCCAATACTACCAAAATTCCTATCTTGACTTTTCACAGTTCAAAGTAACTAACCTGTTACTGTCTGCTTTTGCAAATCCAGTTCCAAGCCTTGGGATATTGGAGAAACATGAACAATGAGAAGATATGGTTTTCTACCAATGTTTAATGTCCAGCTTCAAACTGGGCTTTACTGAAGATTTATTTTATTCACTACTGATTGATTGTCCTGTTGGACTAATGGCAGCCCATCTAGACCTTCTCACTCCTCATGTCCCAATACTCTCTTGCCTTTACTATCATGCTCAGCAGATGCCCTTGGACCTTATTCAATAAGAAGTTTAGAAATGCCAGATTTTAGCTTCTGAATGGGCTGTTAGCTAACGTCTTAAGCATCGCTCCTATTTTATAAAGACACATGTGCCCTGGATTTTTTGAATAAAGGTAATTCCTAACAAAACAAGTTAAAGAGTTTTGTCATTTATTTGGTCTCTGGAAAGTTGGTGAAAATAGGAATTACCTCTTTCTCGAATATTTGATAGAACTCATGATTAAATTCATCCAGTTTTATTAGTTTTTTTATGGTGAGATTTTAAGTGACATCAATTTCCTAATACAATAGGACTCTTCAGATTTTTAAAAATAGTTTAAGGTAGTTATATTTTCCTAGAAATTTTAATTAAGTTTTCAAATTTATTGGCATAATAATCTCTAATCTTTTAAATCTGTGCCACAAGTTAAATACTTTTTAGTTTCTAATTTCACTAATTTGTGTCTTATCCAATTTATTTATTGATGTATTTATACATGCTTGCATGTATAAATGTAGGTCTTCTCTACGGCACATGTGCCCTGGAAACCCTTCCTTTTTGATTCCCAAGCTCCTATAATGGACCCTTTCTCTCTAAAATTGTCCATGTCTCCATTTTCTCTGACTTATGTGTTGAAACTCAGCGCTCCTGCAACAGGATGTCAAGGTCTTACCAAGGCAAGCCCATCGTTTTTTGTTTTTTTCTTTTGCGGTACGCGGGCCTCTCACTGCTGTGGCCTCTCCCGTTGCGGAGCACAGGCTCCGGACGTGCAGGCTCAGTGGCCATGGCTCACGGGCCCAGCCGCTCCGCGGCATGTAGGATCCTCCCAGACCGGGTCACGAACCCGTGTCCCATGCATCGGCAGGTGGACTCTCAACCACTGCGCCACCAGGGAAGCCCAAGCCCATCCTTTAAGACACAGTAAATGACTCATTCCTGATCACTCCCACAGTAGCTGATTGTTATCATCTTTTAAACTCTTTCAAGCCTAAACTATGTTAAACAGTTTAATGTTTAATTATTCACTACAAAGTGTTACCTCTTATTTGTGTAAGTCTTACTTCTACATCTAGATTTTAAGTCACTTATGGAAAATAAGTGCATATAAGATTCTGTGGAATTGCATCACAAATGAAGACTTCAATACTATCTTGAAGATTAATTATTGGAGATAATGAAAAGAAAGTCTGGTGGTGGAATTTTAGGAGAAGAGGGCTCAGACTGTGAAACCCAAGTTCTAGTCCTATCTCTGTTGGAAACTAGATATGGAATCCTGGAGAAATCATTGATCTTATTGCAGCCTTGGTTTCTTTATCTGTGGAAAAGCAGTTGAAAAAATATGATTTCTAATGGCTCAGTCAACCGTAAAGTCCACCCTCTGGGGACACTCCAGCTACCCTAGGAACGTGCTGAAGCAAAATATTTATTTCACCTGTTTTCTCTGCCTGGAACATTGCTCTTCCAGATGTCCACTTCGTTCACTCACTCACTTCCTCCAAGTCTCTGCCTACTTTTCACCTGCTCAACGAGGCTTACACTGCTCACCCTATGGAAGCCTCCAATCCATCCTTATTCTTCACCCTTTCCTGTGCCACAGCACTCCTGGAACCCTTTATGCTGTTGAACATTTCAATTTTTTTCATAGCCTTTATCACCTTCTGACATACATGTAATTTTAGATTTATTATGTTCTGTTGTCTGTCTCTCGCCATGTAAGCCTCAGAGGCCACGAGCTTGGTCTGGTGTCTCCACTGATGTTTCTCAGGCACATAGAAGTACCTGGCAGTTGCTGCCCAACAAATATTTGCTGAATGAATGGATCCATTTATAATGGGAACAACATTTTCTAAATTAGAGCTTTGGAATCAAAATTCCCTATAACCTAAAACCATAAACGTCATCATTTTGACTTTTTCTATTAAAATTGATAAATAAAAGCATGAAGGCAGGAATGGGGTATAATTCTAATAATAATATATCACATTAATAAAGTATTTCTTTAAAATGGGTCAGAAGGGATTTTTCTCAATGTTTCCCTGACAAGATCCACATAGAGTAAAACTGTACCTCTTTATGATCATTGGGAAATGAAACATCTGAGTTATAGATTTCAATCTTTTTTTCTTGAAATATATATAAAATGTGGTACCACATATTCATGAAACTCTATAATCCTGAATATTAATGATTTCTCTTTGATGAATACATATTTATAACAACTCAGTGTTCTGAATAGCAAGTAATTCTCTTGCTATTACTATAAAAGAAGATGGAGGAAATATAAAAATTTAAGATAAATGTGTATTGTCCAAGTACCTACAGTAAAAGTTATATTTGGGACTGTTGTAAAATTCTTCTTATGATTTGCTTGTTTCTCCTAAGAATGTTTTAAAGAAAATGAATGGAATTGATTAAGGATTACAATCTGATAAAGATTTAGTCAAGACTTTATTGTAGAATAAATTTTATTTTTGTCTTTCTATCACTATTCTACTTATTTTAAAGTTTCGTCTTTCCCTTCATCAGTGTCCAGTTTTGTGGTTTATTTTAGCATCTTGGCACCTCATCATCCTCCCAAAACTAAGAAAAACAGAAGATGAAACAATGTAAAAATTGGTGCTCTAGATTCCAGGGGGGAATTGAAAAGTTTGGCCTGGGACTTCCCTGGCAGTCCAATGGTTAAGACTCCATGCTTTCACAGCTGAGGGCCCAGGTTCGATTCCTGGTTGTGGAACTAAGATCCTGCAAGCCGTGGGGTGTACCAAAAAAGAAAAAAAAGTGTGGCCAAAAGGTGGACACTGAGGGGGACCAATGTGCCTGAGGCCACAGCAATGGGCAAAAGCAGGTAGCAGCAGTGGCCAGCCACTTAGATAAACCAGGACATGAGAAGTCCTGTCCTTGGAGGTTGTAGGGAAATGGGATTACTTCCCAGTTCTCCTGGGAATATAGTTTATACTGTGATCCTCCAGAAGAATCCATTCTCCCTCATTGTTGACCAAGAGGGACAAATCTCATTACAATACAACTATGGAAGGTTGTACACCCACAACACTCTAAAGACTTGAGTGGTTCCAGGGTGACTCCCAGGTGTTTAGGGACCAAGGAGACCATGTTTGTGTGTTCATTCCTCTGCACACATTTTCTTTTGACTCAGTCATTTTGTAGTTAATTTTACTGAGAATGACTTTGAGATTTTGGTCCCTTTATAGGAACATTGAGTATTGTCAGTTGAGACCCAGCATTATAGCTAGGAGGTATTCATCATGCTGTTAGAAAAGCTCCCCTCTGCCATCTTCCCTCCAACAGTGATTCACTTATTGTTTTAAATAATTTCTGATCATGATTATGAATGTGAACATTTTCTAATACTCTTAGGCCCTGCTGGAACTCTGAACACTTGTGGAGAATTTATCAGTATGCAAACAGCCTATCTTGGGCACGTTGGTATAGGCCAAGTACCTACATGTGTCAGAACTTATCTTACTGTGTGTTGCTATCTATTGATGTATCTATCAATTCTATTAGACCTGAGCTCCATAGGGGCACATGGCTTATTATATTTCCATCCACTGTGTGCTTAAACTATGGCAGAACTTTAATATTTATTGGGTGGAAGTATCAATGAATTAATTTTAAACACACTGTTTACTTAGATATAAAATCCCTTGTAATTCAGTTTCTAGCTTGCTTGTGTTTTAAAATCTACCTGAAAATCAAGAATCTCTCCACAGTTGTCAAGCATAATGTAGTATTAGAATGCATACAAAATTAATATAAGGTACTTAAAAATGAGAAAAAAAACATGGAAATTGGAAAATAGTTTGTTGTAGAATAATTCTTAGTTGTATTCATGATCTAAATTCTTTATAACTCAAACTAAAACTAAATAAATACAGATATAATATGCACTTGGAGGTTTATTTCATATAAAATGTAAAGCGTCATATGAACCTATTGGGTTAGCCAAAAGTTTCATTCGTTTTTTTTCCCTTAAGATTGCTCTAGTAGCACTTAGTTGTTTCTAACTTCATTTGAAACAATTTTGTTAGATTGTATGTGACAGCTGTCATGTCAGTGTGCATTTAAAACAAGACTTATCAAAATTGGTGAATTTTTGCGTAGCCATTTTAATATTGAAGATGGAAGAAAAGAAAGCAACGTTTTCGGCCTATTATGCTTTATTATTTCAGGAAAGGTAATAACACAACCGAAAAGCAAAGAAAGATTTGTGCAGTGTACAGAGAAGGTGCTGTGACTGATAGAACGTGTCAAAAGTGGTTTGTGAAGTTTCTCGCTGGAAATTTCTTGCTGGACGATGCTCCATGGTCGGGTAGACAAGTTGAAGTTGATAGTGGTCAAATCGAGACATTAATTGAGAACAGTCAATGTTATACCACACGGGAGACAGCTGACATACTCAAAATATCCAAATCAAGCATTGAAAGTCATTTGCACCAGCTTGGTTATGTTCATCACTTTGGTGTTTGGGTTCCACATAAGTTAAGTGAAAAAAACCTTCTTGACTGTATTTCCGCATGCGATTCTTTACTTAAACGTAATGAAAACGTTCCATTTTTAAAACAAATTGTGACGGGTGATGAAAAGTGGATACTGTACAATAATGTGGAACAGAAGAGATCATGGGGTAAGTGAGATGGACCACTACCAACCACACCAAAGGCTGGTCTTCATCCAAAGAAGGTGATGTTGTGTATATGGTGGAATTGGAAGGGAGTCCTCTATTATGAGCTCCTTCCGGAAAACCAAACAATTAATTCCAACAAGTACTGCTCCCAATTAGACCAACTGAAAGCAGCACTCGACGAAAAGTGTCCAGAATTAGTCAACAGAAAACGCATAATCTTCCATCAGGATAACGCAAGACCGCATGTTTCTTTGATGACCAGGCAAAAACTGTTACAGCCTGGCTGGGAAGTTCTGATTCATCTGCTGTATTCACCAGACATTGCACCTTTGGATGTCCGTTTACTTCGGTCTTTACAAAATTCTCTTAATGGAAAAACTTTCAATTCCCTGGAAGACTATAAAAGGTGCCTGGAACAGTTCTTTTCTCAAAAATGATAAAAAGTTTTGGGAAGATGGAATAATGAAGTTGCCTGAAAAATAGCAGAAGGCAGTGGAACAAAAGGGTGAATAGGTTGTTCAATAAAGTTCTTGGTGAAACTGAAAAATGGGTCTTTTATTTTTACCTAAAAAACCAAAGGCACTTTTTGGCCAACCCAATATTATATTTTATATATATATATATATATATATATATATATATATATATCTGTTATAAATCTATTAAATTTTATATTAACCTGTTTTTTAAAATATAACTGCATGCTAAATTGTGTTTGATATAATTACTAAAATCTTACAGACTCTATATGGATGCTGGATATATTTGCCAGAACAATTTGTCAAGTGAGGTAATTTGTTAGATTGAAGACAATGGCCATTGTAAGGGAAAATAAATTGGCAGATTATATATTGTAGTTCTATTTAGTCTTCAAATTCTCAGGCTAATAGTTTAATAAAAACTCTACCTTAATGATAATTGAGTCAATTAAACTGTATTTGAGTCTGTATATCTTAGATTTGTTGGAATTCTTTGCAAGCCGATATTATACTTCTCATAAATCAGATTCTCAATTTCTTAAACTTATTCTTATATCCTTTCTTATTCATAGAAACTCATGTAAATATATAAAACTTTTTCTAAAGCATGGAATCTGAAATGTCATGTTTCTTATTTATTATTACTCTTGTAAACTGAAGATTTTAGGTCACTAATGTACCAAAAGGCATGTTTCCAGCTATTGGATATCAGACATTTCCAAAATGACTCAGTGAGATTCTATATTTTAATAATTTTCTTTAGTGGGTTTTTTGGTCAATATCAATAGAACAACTTTACCTTTGTGTTTCATAATTTTAGTATAACATCTGTTCTAAATCTATGAAAAAAGTTGTATGGATTATAAATTTGTCTTTTTAAAATTTATTTTGGTATCATATATATAACTTATGAGATAAACTTTAATTACCCCCACTAACATGCTAGAACCACTCAGAAATCCTTGTGTGTTTGTGTGCATGTGTGTGTGTTTGTTCTTCAAATTATTACTGTGAAGAATGTTTCCAATCAACCTATCCAAAATATGAATTGAACCTCAAAATTATTTGGATTGATGTATATGGACAGAGGTTTATGTCCCTTTTTTTGGTAATGGCAGCAAACTGTCAGTGATAGATGAGCTGTAAAGTCCATGACTGATGCCTTCAGATGCTTACACAGAGTGTGGTCTCTTCACTGCCTCCATGGTGTAGACATACAGCATTCTGCACAGAGATTTATTCAGAAAGACTATTTCCTATGTTTCTCCTCAGGAGGCTGTCTAATGGTCTCCTGAAATACTGATGAGATCTTTCTTACACAAGCTGGTTTATTCTCTAGATTACTGGCTCTCTAACTGTGGCCACAAAATCCGGTAGGTGAAAACCATTGCAAGGAGAGTGTGTAACTATAGTTTCTAATAAAGTCAAGCGTTGGTGATTGAATGAATGAACAATATGTTTTGCACATTTATGCAATGTCAGTTTCCCGTATAAGGACCCAAGAGAGGGGGTGAATAGTTGGAGTATAGAGGATTTTTAGGATAGTGAAAAAACTCTATAAGATACTATAGTGATAGATGTATGTCATTATCCATTTGTCCAAACCCATAGATTGTACAACGTCAAGAGTGAACCCCTGTGAGAACTAGCAACTTTGGGTAACAATTATGTGTCAATGTAGGCTCATTGATTGTAACAAATGCTGATAATGGGGAAGATGTTGATAATGGGGGAAGCTATCCACTTGTGGGGAAAGGAGGTATATGGCAAATCTCTGTACCTTTCTCTCAATTTTGCTATGAACCTAAAACTGCTCTAAAAATTTTTTTAAAAATAAAAAACTCAAGAGGCAGAGGAAGAATACTGATGAACTCTGATCACTTTCATGGCATTAAAGTGTACTTTACTATTTACTCATGCGTAGAAATATAAGTCAGTATTGTAGAGCTGGACCCCGAGCACTTCCCCCACAGCTGAGAGAAAATGTCAAGTACAAACAGGTTATTTGTTCTTTTTTGCATTTGAAAATAAGACCTGAGTTGGGAAGCTCTGGGATAGCCTCTTGCTATTCTGCGGGGCTGTTTGCATAGATTCATTAGCTATGGGAACATCCAAGGTCCTCCAGCGAGAAAGGGGAAATGGGGCTCAGTGAGCCCGTTCAGTAAAAAGGAAAATCCAAGTTTAAATCAGCCTGAAGGTTAATAGAGAAAAGAATTACATAAATGCATTCCTTTTCCCCAAGGCTAGGCTACTGTCAGCAGAAGATGATTGAGTTAGCAAAGGCATTTCCCCTTTTCTTCTAAAAACTTCAGCCTCGAGAATTCCACCCCTGCATACTGCTCCCTCTCGTCACTCACCCTGCCGTCCCATCACACCCTTTAAAGAGAGCATCTAAGTCTGCCAACTGTGTGAACCTCCCCGGTGAACTATGACAGGTTTCTCATCACAAACACACAGCATGATAGGGGAAATTGTTGAAATTGCTTTAAATGGTTTAAAATAGCCATTCCATAGTATTGGTGGGGAAGGAAAATGGGAATTGCAAACAGACCAGTAATCATGCTCTGCTTGCATCTATAAAAAACGGTGCTGACAACTTATGCAGACTTTAGTTTTTATTGTTCCACTTTAATATTTTCAGAACAACTGCTCTGTATCTCATAGTTGGTGATCAATGCAAGGAGACCACAGAAGAAAGTATCCTTCTGAAGGAATGAATGACCACACTATTATATATGTCAAATATTTGACTCTTGTTTAATGACCCAAGAATTTTTATATAATATAGATACTATAGATTTATTTTATTACTTTTCAATACTTAGTGAAAATGACATCATATATTTTAAAGCTTTTAGATTTATTTCTGTAACAGGTTTTAGAAATTGTATGGGTGACTTTCTAATAAAGATCCCATTGTCCTACTACTAATTTTCAACCTTCTATCATTGGCTGGAACAGTGTTAGAACTTCTATTACATCCTTAATGTTCTATTTCATTATTACTTTTTGCTCCATTACTAATACTCACAAATAGGATTTTATCACATGCAAAAACCATCTGGTGTGCTCTAGACCGTGAGATCCAGGAGACTTGTGCTACCTGAAAAGGACTTGATTCATCTAGCATCGCTCATTTAAAATATTTTCTTTGGTTTGTCTAGTGCTTGTTTTAAATACATGAGTGCCCCAGGTTAAGATTTATTATGCCCGTTAGTATTGCTCTGTTGAAACTGTAGGATGCATTCTACCAAGTATCTACAATTTATGATGATAAGTTCAAAGTTTTATAATTATTGTAGTAATTTCCAACTCATTCACTTGTCATTTTTTATTTCCAGACCTTCCCACAGAAATTTTCAAAATTAAAAAGGCTCTTTTCCAACTTGCTCTTTGTTCAAAAGTTAATAATTTTAGCTTTGGTAAAGCAAAAGTCGGCCTTCAAATATATCAGCCATTTTTCCTATTTAGCATATTAAGGATGGGTTAACAAACCTCAAAGAGACTGGAAAAATGACAGAAACACTGGAATGGTTGACTTCTGGGGGTCATTTTTCCAGAATGTACTCTTTTGTACTAATATTTTAGATTCAAAGGATGAAAGTGTTAGAAGCTTTCATCTAAGATAGTTTTGAAATCCCAGTTAAGAAGAGCTTGCTAGATCACATGGGGGAATGGAGCTCAGCCTTTCTATCCTGATTTATCCTCTCATGGAGTGAAAGTTACTGCAGTTAAGATGTGCTATCTGAGCAGCATTGCCACGCATAACATCTGCATGGGTATCCTGGTCTTCTACCATTGCCTATGATGCCACCCCACTGGACCATTTTTACAGCCAGTACTATGACTTCACAGAGGTGGCCATGCACTGGTCTTTGGATTCAATAGAGCACTTTGTCTTGGTTTTTCAAAGATGTGTCTCTTCCTGACTAATGAAATTGTCTCTTGTTAAAAGAATTTAAAAGTTGTGATCAACTGACAATTAGAACATGGCATAGATATTTTCGAGAAATTATTTGATTCTTACCATAGCAAATTACTAGGTTTCCAAAAAACCTCACGGTTTTCCTAAAATAGTTGTGTGTTCCACTGAAAACTTTCATGCAGGTGACTTGTCTTTAAGTAATTCTAATATCTATCTTTCAAACTTTCCTTACCAGTGATGTGCTTCCTCCAAATAAAACATTATTATACATTTCAATATATCAATAAAAAGACAAAGTGAAGTTTCTTATTAAAGTGGAGGCAGGGATTCAGAGCCCCATCAGCTCAGCCCTTTTGCTATTTGACATGGTCTCTGAGGCAGCTCCAAGGAGTCCTTAGGCTCTGAAAAGCAAAGCTTGAAAATCATTCTTCAAAGTCCTTATTCTCAGTCTGTTAGCTATAGATGTTGTGAATAGGATTAAGGCAGATACATTTTCATGTTAATCAACATCAAGCAGGGGAAGTAACATCTGCATTTTTCACTCTAGACCTAACCCCAAAAATCTATCTAAATCCAAATCTCAAGCAAATTGCGTCACCTTGCAAAGCTTTAGTTTCCTCCTCTGAAAATCACGATTAATCGTCTACCCTGCACGAAGGTTGCTGAGGTGAATGTAACAACATACGAAGACCCTCAATAAATATAGCCACCATTTCTTTCCTGCCTTTGGTAAGTAGGTTTTTCAAACAACTATTTTGTAGATCACCTATAAAACTCTTGCTATTACATACACTCACCACACTGCTTCTCACCACACCATGAAATCTCATCTGAATCAGAGAACTATTGCTCTAATACAGCTTTTATAGTGGAACACTGGCCTCTTTTCACTGAAATGTCTAGAATAATGTTTACGGTCAGGTTTGGTATGTTGTCAACCTATTCATCATCTTCTGCATAGCTGTCCTCTTTTACAGCTGCCACCATCTTGTTTCCCATTTGGTGTTCTTACCCTGTAAAGCAGGGTAGTGTCTCCAACAACCATTCAGATCCCTTTGACTAATGATGACCAAAAAGAATCAGAGATTACTTAAGTACAACAAAGAGGAAATTTACTTACTTTAGAAATTTGTGAGGGGGCATCTTATAAGGATACGGTAAAATTGCTTATCGCTGCCATCACAGTCTCCACAATATTTTGTAAATTGTGTTGCGCCTTTGTGGAATCTCAGCTATGCAGCCACAGAATCATCAAGAGGTCATCTCCAAGGTGCTGAGAAACCAGTAAAACTGCCCTTCTAGTTGAGTTAACGTTATTATTTACTTTGCTTAAGACATTGAAGAGACTAGTATGGTGAGAGGCCAAAAGAGAAGTACCCTGATACAAAAAGTCTTAAACCCCAATTCACAAAGTCACTCATACACTCCCCTGAAACACCTTGCAGTATGATTTTAAGTGACTAAGTTCCTATTTAGTGCCTTTGAGCAGGAAAGGAACCTGGAATAGTGGTCATCTTGTTTAGTTATCACACCTGAGAGTAAAATTGCATAGGATTTTTTTTTTTTGCAGTACGTGGGCCCCCCACTGTCGTGGCCTCTCCTGTTGCAGAGCACAGGCTCCGGACGCGCAGGCTCAGTGGCCATGACTCACGGGCCCAGCCACTCCGCGGCATGTGGGATCCTCCCGGACCGGGGCACAAACCTGTGTCCCCTGCATCGGCAGGCAGACTCCCAACCACTGCGCCACCAGGGAAGCCCTTGCATAGGATTTTAAGACACATACTCAGTGTTGAGTACTGGTTCTTAGTCCACTTTGTCAGCCCGACAGAATTTTTTAGAAGTATTAGTAATATTTGTTTCAGCTTATTAACATGCAAAGAATGTTTACCTTCATTTCCATTTGAGAGTAAAATATATTCAGCTTTATCTTAGTTGAATGCTAGATGAAAGTACACAGTGTTTAGTGATAGGTTACTGAAGAAAAACTTGACTGTCAAATCTGAGAGATTTTCAGAAAGTCACTTCTGAAACGTTTCTTCAGGTTCTGGCCCTAAGAATGAGTCCTCTGGCCACTCAACTGAGCTTCCTCAATTATATTGTTTTTTTCGTTTTCTTGATTTTACAGCTAGTCCTTGTTTTCTTAGATGAGGTGAGAACTTCCTTCTGAGACTCTCAAAGATTCCTCCCCAGACTCTGAACCATCTTGATAATCTTTTTCAAGATTCTTTATTCTTTTTGGAATACTACAATGTTCTAGTTTCTTTCATTCATTTTCTCTAATTTGATTTTCTCTTCCCAAAGTCATACCTCTGATTATAGGTGGTGCAGCTCAGTTTCTATACTAAACCAGCATCTGTAACCAGCCTGGGCAGCTGTCATCCCAAAGCCTGCTGCTCTCTGTCACTCTGTTTCTCTCTGACCACACCTCACTTCTACCTACATTTGTTACTCTTGTTGGACCTTCCAATATGTTCTTATTTCTAGTCTGAAAGCCATCTAGATGACACGTCTATATCATATCATGGGACACATCAGAAATTCAATAATTATTCACCCTTCAAGTTCTCAGTTTCATCACCTTCCCTTGATTCTTCCTGGTAATCAATTCAAGTACCATTCAGGAGGGTGGTCTTCTGAAAATTATAATAACAGTTTTATAGCACCAAGATATCACAAGCAGACAATGAAGAAAAACCACTGTAATTTCCCACAAGGGAAAAGGAGAGTTTTTCCATTAAATTCTTACCATAAGCTGGCATTTCTGAAAATGTTCAAATATTTGAATAAAAGTTTTTATGTTTTAACTTTCTGGAAAGCAGTAAAGTCACCACAAGATTTATTACACTTTTTGTTCAATTTGGTATTCTTGGACATGCGTGCCACATCTTCATGAGTTTTGTCTGTGATGTATATTCTGGTATAAAAATACTGTTTATAGATCCAGAGTTTGTTTTTATATAGGCTACCAAAATGTGTAAAACACCACGCAGGTATCAAATATTGTTATTACTAAAGCAAATATGATCAGACACTTCTTTCGTGGAACATAGCAGCAAAAGAAAAATTTCCTAAAGTCAAATACAGCTTGTCACTGATAGAATCTTCTAAGTTAATTAGTGATCTTTTATCTCTGAGCTTGAGTAACTTGAAGAATACATAAGCCTAAGTATTACATTTATGTTGATTTAGTGATCTTATGTCTCCAAGCTTGAGTAACTTGGAGAATACAGAGATATATAGGCTTAGTGTTAGATTTATTTAGAGATGAACTCTAATTAGAAAGAATTTTCTTGAGTGGGTTTTCCATTTTCATTTTCGTATCTGTTATCAGCTGTGGTGACTGGCCAGAAAAAAAAAAAAAACAACAATAATTAAACCAAGTTGTCCATACTGCCAGAGCTGAGTCTTTCGTGTTTTGGGAGGGAGAGGTGAAGAATAAAAGATGGAAGAGAAAAAGCAGTGTTAGTTTCCTCAAGGGGAATTAAATTCAAACACAGTAGGACAAATTAATTGCTTAATTACTTGTTACACTTTTGAACTCTTCTATAATGTGTCTATCATCATTCTAACTTGAATCTCATGTGCACTATTACCACCAGTCAGGGCACACTCCTGTAATTTGTTAGTCATCTTTTGGAAAAGTTTCCTCTGTATGAGACTATGTCTTTCCTCCTCACAAGACGGATTGTAGATATTTAAGGGGGCGTGTTTCTGAAAAAGGAAAAGATGTTATCTGTTGAATATAAATATGGGGTCTAAAGTATATTTTTAATGTAATAGAAATCTATTAGAGTTATTTGGTTATTTTTTCTAGGGGATCCGAAAGTTTCAGCTTTGTATCTAATAAAATTCAACAAATATCAAAGAAAAATAAAACTTAGATCCTGAATAAAGTATGGTATGCTTAGGAAAATCTCTGTGGTCAATGATACGCAGTAAGATGATGTATTAACAGCCCTATCTCTCCTAGCAGGAAAGCTTTTGGTGACTGTTGTAGGATTATTTAAAGTATATTTTTCATATTGCAAAATATTAAAGAGACAGCTTTTCAAAAGCATATTGTTTATATCATGCAGAAATCTACGTCCATTGGGTCCAGCAGAACGTTGAAATACGTGCTTCAGAAAGTACTTAAACGCTACTAAACTCTGGCTCTGCTGGTAGAAAACCCAACCAGTGCACTGATGGTTGAATCAAGTTTCAACAGCATAGATTTTAGAGGAGGAAGAACCGGCTGCACAGAATAGTGTTCATAATCTTGCAGGCTGAAACCCAGCGCCTCTTCAGCAACTCCTAATATCTGGCAACAGTTAGTTATGATTATTTACCTGGCCATAATGTGCAGGAATTGTATCATAGATAATTCAATGATACACTGGACTATACAATATTTACATAACAAATTTAAATCAGAAGTTGCCAAATAATTATTAGGCCCTTACTGTTTGTAAAACACTGGATGAGTAGCTGGAAATGCAAAATTGCATATATGAGTCTATTTCCAAAAGAGACCGTATTTTGACTAAAGGACCAATGGAAAAAATTTTTAAGTCTTTTATGGTTTTCATAAAACAAAAATTAGCATAAAAAAACGGAAAACAGGGACTTCCATTGCTTTCTTTGCACTATTGCTCGGGACAGTTCTCTTTAAAGGAAGACTCCTGAAGTCATCTTGTTTGGTTCGTCTCATTTGTGGTTCACCCCTCGCAATCTTACTGCAACCCAATCTCAATTAAGTCTTGATTCTATGCTTGTCATGCCCATCCCCCCATATGAAGTGATACTTTGGACAGTCCTTGTGATTCTGGATGCTCTCTAACCAGTCACCAATCCAGCCCAATCCTACACCTAGCTCTATTTCCTTAATGTAGACAAGACCAGAATTCTCAGCCTCCCTGCTCACATGGGAGGTTCATTTGGACAACTTGTTTCATCTCACACACCAACAGTGTTCAATAATTGGTTATTGGATAAAGAGATGAATATGATAATATCTAAATTTTATGGTATTTCTATTCCAGCTTTAATTGACTGTGTTTCTTTCTGAGTTTCCTGAATTTCTACAGTGAGATATTTCGTATTTTCCTTTTTGTTTTTATTTATTTATTTACTGTAAAATGACTTATTACCTCATAGTAAAAGATGACTATGCATATAAGAATGGATGCTAAGAAGTTTTTTTAAATTAATTGCTTAATGGCTGCGTTGTGTCTTCTTTGCTGCACATGGGCTTTCTGTTGTTCCGGTGAGTGGGGGCTACTCTTCGTTGCAGTGTGCGGGTTTCTCATTGCGGTGGCTTCTCTTGTTGCGGAGTCTGGGCCCTAGGTGCGTGGGCTTCAGTAGTTGTGGCTCGCGGGCTCCAGAGCGTGGACTCATATGTTATGGCGCACGGGCTTAGTTGCCCCGCGGCACGTGGGATCCTCCCGGAACAGGGATCGAACCCGTGTGCCCTGTGTTGGCAGGCGGATTTTTAACCACTGCGCCACCAGGTAAGTCTGCTGAGAAGTTTTTTACACTATGGAAATTATCTAAGTCTAGAGGAACCGATGGCCCTGAAACTCTATTGTTTACTCCTGAGACCATTTCCTTCAGCCTTTGAATTGAAATGCTGCTGCCCCGACCCTCTGGCTGTATCCAAACCTGGGTTTCCTGGTGCTGTGCATGTTGATGTTCTGTGGGTATCTAGTCTCAAGCTAGCACTATTATGTGATTTACCACATTGGATCTCAGCTTGGTTCATGTTTTGAATGCAGTGTGGAGGGCAGAGATAGTAATGTGCTATGCTTATAACAGACATTGTCTGCTGTATGCATGAGACTGTACACAGAAAACTTAGAAGAACTGATTTCTGTTTACTTGTTATGTAACTTCATCCCCTTTTTCATGTCTTTGTATGTTTTAAATTTATCTAAAGCTTATAGTGCATGACAACAACTCACAGAGGTTTTCCTGGAAGTCTTACTTAGCATAATCATTTAGACTCTTCAGTATGTCATCCAAAACAGAAAATTGCTTCTTTCTTCCCAGAAACTAAACAGTAACAAATCATTCCCTATGTAAAAAACCTGGATTTTACTCACTTTCCTCCTTACTCCTCAGATGTGGAGGACTTTTTATTTTTATGTTTAATTCATAATATTTTGAGTAAGATCACACATTCTGAAATTCATGAGGTTGAAACTCAGTCAATTTCTATGCTTAGCTCTTAAAAAATTTACTTGAATCCAACCTTGTACCCCACAAACTTCCAGTCTACCCTTTAATGCACAAATAAGGTATATTTCAGGACTTGTTGCATTGACAGAATTTTATGGTGAATAACATTGGCCATGTACTGTTGAAATGAACATTTTTCCCGTTAGTATATTATGTAATAGGCTACAACCTCAGAGTGAACATCTGTACTACGGAAACACCATGCGTACAAATTTGAGTTCGAGTAATGTTAAATCTATGTTCTCCAAAGTCATAGTCTCTTTCATAATAAATGACATACAAATGTAAACTTTATTATGTACCTAACAGCTACAAATCTATTATTATTTTGACCCTACAATAAAATTTCCTTATGACAATGCCATTATTTTAAGTGTGTAATATATCCAGTATGCTGAGGGTCAAAGAGCAGGCTGCCTCATTTGTTCTTTTTCGCGTTTTTTGGACAATTATTTCCTTCCTTCTGTTAGCTTTGGGTTTGATTTGCTTTTCTTTTTCTAGTTCTTTAAGATGTAAAGTTAGATTATTGATTCGAGATCTTTCCTATTTTTTTCATATGGGCATTTATAGCTATCAGTTTCCCTCTGATCACTGCTTTTGCTGCATCACGTAAGTTTTGGTATGTCACGTTTTCATTCATCTCAAAGCATTTTCTAATTTCCCTTGTGATTTCTTCTTTGACCCATTAGTTGTTTAAGAGTATGTTATTCAATTTCCACATATATGTGAATTTTCTAGAGTTCCTTCTGTTACTGATTCCTAGTTTCACTCCACTGTAGTTAGAGAAGATACTTTGTATGGTTTAAATCTTTATAAATTTATTGGGACTTGTTTTGTGGCCTAACATATGCTGTGTCACTCCACCCAACAACAGTATAATACACATTCTTCTCAAGTGCACCATGTGCACTTGAGAAGAATGTGTATTATACTGTTGTTGGGTGGAGTGTTCTATTTATGTCTGTTAGGTTGGAATATTATTTTTGACAAAGGTTCAAAAGCAATTCAGTGGAAAAGGGAAAATATTTTCAACAAATAGTGCTGGGCAATTAGATATCCATATAAAAAAACCAAAAAGTCAAAACACTTCTGTCCACATCTGGCACAATATACAAATATTAACTCAAAATGAATCACACACAAAAATATAAAACCTAAAACTATAAACTTGTAGAAAAACAGTAGGAGCAAATCTTTGCGACCTTGGGTTAGGCAATCATTTTTTAGAATTGACACCAAAAGCATGGTTCATAAAAGAACACATTGAAGAAATCGACTTCATAAAAATTTAAAACATCTACTCTTCACAAAAGAAGATATATACTGGGAGAAAGTATTTGAAAATCATATATATGATAAAGAACTTGTATTCAGAATATATAAGAAACTCTAAAAGTATAATAAGGAAACAAAAATACTAATTAAAAAACAGGCAAAAGATTTGAATAGACACTTCATCAAAGAAGTTATATAAGTAGCAAACAAATACAAAAATATACTCAATATCAGTAAGGTAGTCATTAGGGAAATACATATTTAAACCACAGCGATTAGCACTACATACTTCTTTAAATTGCTAAAACTTAGAAGTCTTACCACACCAAGTGTTGGTAAGGACATGGAGGGACTGGAATTCTCATACACTATTGACACAAATGTAAAATAGCACAGTTACACTGGAAAACTATTTGACATGTTTTAAAAAGTTGAACATGACCTATCATATCATCTAGCCATTCCACGTCTAATTATTTACACAAGACCATAAAAACATATGTTCTTACAAAGACCTATGCATGAATATCTGTAGCACCTTTATTTGTAACAGCCCAAAACAGGAAACAACCTACATGTTCATCAATAGTCAAATGGATAAACAAATTGTGGTATGTTTGTATAATGAAATACTACTCAGTAATAAAAGGGAATGAACCACTGATATATAGAGCACTGACAAATCTAAAAATAATTATGTTGAGTGAAGGAAGCCAGACAAAATGAGTACATGTTATTTGATTCCATTCATGTAAAATTCTAGGAAACATTAATCTATACTGACAGAAAGATCAGTTGTTTGTTGGACTCCTGGATTTGGTTGTGGGAGAGAGGAGGAGAAAGGGCTGATAAAAGGGCTCAAGGGAACTTTCTGGAGTGATGGATACGTTCACTACCTTGATTGTGGTTATGGATATATATATATAATATATATATTATATATATATAAATATATAAAAATATAATTATATATATTTATATAATATATATTTAATCATATATGGATATATATTATATATATATAATTCCATGCAAAAAATAGTTTATTGTATGTCAATAAAACCTCAACAAAGGTGTTTAAAAAATAATAAAACAAATGGGATCATGTCACTTCTCTGGTTAAAATTCTTCAGAGCCTCCATAGCCCAAGATAGAAGCCAGCTCCCTGGAATGGCATATAATATTTGTTATGATAGAGTCTCCTGTAATTCCTCCACATACATCTTGTGTTCCTACCATAGAAAAACTTGGAGTTCCCCCAAGAAACTATAATTTTTTGAACCTCCTCATTGGGAAAACTGTTTTTTGCTTGGTTTAAAGCTTCTACTTCTTTCACACGTCAGGCAGACACCTGCTTATCCCGTTAAGGCTCAGTTCAATTACTTTTGTTGAGTCTTCTCTCCAATTCACTAAGGAGCTAGGTTCTGCCTCTTCTGTAATCCCATTACACCCTGTACAAACCACTGTGATTATACTCTTGATGGGTTGAAATTATTTGTTTATCTTTTAATCTCTTTTCCATTAGATCGTGAGTTCTTGTGGGACTCTGCTTTATTTGACTTTCTCCTCAACAGGTAGTAGAATTCAAAAAAATTTTGTTAAATAAATGTATGATCTCATAACCAATAAGGTAAAAACATAAATTATATAAAATGATGGTACACAAAAGCCAACTACTGTTACTGTCCTGAATAGATCCTGAGGATAAAAATCATCCCAGGAGCCATCAAAGCATCTTGCCCGGAAGGAAGAAACAAGTTTACATCATCCTTTCCATCAATAAATTATTCCATAGTCTCTGTCATCTAGATCTGTATCTCTCTCTGAACTCAGTGAGATCTTGATGTTCATACATCTCAATTTTCCTAGTTCTCACATTACTGAAGTTAAAACAGTTATTTGATTATAATATTGCCAGTGTTTTTAGATGGGAAATAAATCTATAAAACTGTTAATAAAGGCATAAAACTGACTTAAAAGCAACTTTCTACTCTTGCAGTAATAGTATAATTAAGTTTTAATTCATTTTGTCATGTTTTCTTTGGGTAATCTTAAAACAACACAATGCTTTAAAAATATTTCCTGCTTCCTGGTTTTTCCACTTTGATTTTATATAATGGTTGCTCTTTCTTAATTAAAAAGGCTGCTGGAGGATAAAGGGGTGGTAATACAATCAGGCCAAACTTTTTCAAATTTCTTTCTTTATTGCTTTCTACCTTAATGAAAACGTTCTCACACTAAGCCATAGTGATATAAAGAACAACATAGCATTGCATTTCGCATTATAATCTAAATCAAAGAAAACAATTTTGTTGCTCCCTAAGGAATCTGAAGGCAAGTCTATAATTTTTAACATTTGGATTTGACACAGAAATATCATTCTTACAATTAAATTTGCTAATAATTTCATTATAAATATTTTCACCTATTGAATCATGTGAGCACGTCACCTTCTCTTCAATTAAAAGGCCAAATGACTGGTGACTGGGAAAATTCAGAAGGGACAAAGTTACAAGACCAGCTTCAGAAGACAGACTCCTAATCCAATTGATTATGCCTCAGAGAGTCTGTGAGTTCCTTTTCCATAGCTTAGCAATTCTTGTCTGCTCAGCTTTAAATAACTATGAAATCCAGACCGGTGGAACTACTCCAATCTGTGGACAGTGTGATTAATTCAGAGCACTTTGGCACAGTAACAAAGTCAAGTGTTTCTCACTGTGAGAAATTCTCAACTTATTTCATGGATAAGATAGAACAGATTTGGAAGTACACTGCTTCTATGGGAATAGCATTAGTGACACATGGTAAGGGAGGGTCTGGAAAAGCACTACCATTGCTGCTGGTTTATCATAGAGTTTCACCAAGTGCTTTGAGGTCTTGAGGAATTATAGCCAACCGATGAGGGAATAAAGACTTGAAGTTCATTATACCGGGGAAAGGTGACTCATTAATCAAGCACCAATGTTGACCCAGTTATTCACTATATAGTGAGCACCTATTACATGCAGGGTGCTGCTAGGCATTCAGAGTACAGTGAGAAAGACACTGAGAGACCTAATTTTAGTCTGAGAGAATGTTTCTCAAGGCGGGATTCTAGAACGGTCTTCAGCAGAGCTGCCTATGTGTATGTCAATAACCTAGGCACCATCCAAGTTATTGAATAAGAATTTTGGGTAGTTTGGCCTGGAAATATGAAGTTTAACTATTTTCCCAGAATTTTTTTTTTTTTTGCGGTACGCGGGCCTCTCACTGTTGTGGCCTCTCCCGCTGCGGAGCACAGGCTCCGGACGCGCAGGCCCAGCGGCCATGGCTCACGGGCCCAGTCGCTCCGCGGCATGTGGGATCTTCCCGGACCGGGGCACGAACCCGTGTCCCCTGCATCGGCAGGCGGACTCTCAACCACTGCGCCACCAGGGAAGCCCCCCAGCAATTTTTATGTATGCTAAAGTGTGAGGACCACTGCTCTTGAGTTTCCATTCAATGAAGAAAAAACTGGCAAGCTACAATGATACATGGCATAAGTTGATTTCTGTAACGAGAGAGTTAGAAACTGCTATTTAGATTTTTAAAAGGGGGGAGAGTATGACTGGCAATAAGAATCTGAAAATATCTAAGAAAGAAGGAATGTTTGAGACAGACTTCCTAGGATAACATGCAACATTTCTATAGTTGGCATTTGAAGGAGTCATGCTCTAGAGGAAGGGAAAACATCTGTAAAAGCAGAGTGTGTTCATGAAATACTGAACTTTGATTAGTATTTCTCAACCTTCACATTATAATACCTGGGAGCTTTTAAAAATGCTGATGCTCAGGCTCAGGCCTCAAAATTCTTATTCTATTTGTCTCTTGCAAGGCTTTGACATCACCTTTTAAAAATTTTTAAATTTTATTATTATTATTTGAAGTATTTTTTAAAAAGGAAAATCAAGAAGATGAGGTGTTTGGCAAGGGGAAAAAGGTGGGTCTGATGAGCAAAGAAATGATAAATTTTAATTTGAGAGATTATTAGAATATTCAGGTGGTTCGTTCTGGAGTTCTGGAAAGAAGCTAGAGCAGGTGGTGTTGACTTGAAAGGGGTTTTTCAAAACTTTGAGTATGGACGAAGAAAAAAATGCAATTAGGATTTAGAGAGGCAGGAGGAGAAACAGACATAGAAGTGTTTAGAAGTATAGCAGAAGAATCAAGACATAATCACCAAAGTGAAGGGAGGAAAGAGTTTTGAGAGAATTTGGGTGATTATTACGATGACCAGCTCTAATAATAATTCTCAATCTTAGCTTCACATTAGAATCGCCTGGTAGTTGGGCACGTTTCAGAACCGCTGACTACAGAGAAGTTGAAAAAGATAGGGATAAAGGAAAGCTTCGGAATTGGGTGATTAGGAGATCACTGGTGATTTTTGAAAGAACAGTTTCAATTTAACATTTGGGGTTGAAAGCCAAATAGCAAAAGAGTTAAAGAATGGGAGATAGTAAAAAAGGAACTCGTGTTAGATCACACTGTTTTAGAAGAGCATTTTGAAACAAAACTAAGCCAATTTTTTATACTTTCTCAAAACTAATTTAGAGAAAATAACTATATTCAGAAGATATCACTGAAAAAAGTCAAACCAGTCCATGATCTGCTAGGCTTCTGTGACTAATTATCACAGGGGACAGGGCATGGATGAAGCAAGAAGCTTGGGATAATATGTCAAATTTGGGGAATGCCTTTGTTTTTTGATTATTATTTTATAATGGAGTATAGTTGATTTACAATGCTGTTAGTTTCAGGTGTACAGCAAAGTGATTCAATTATACATATACATATATCTACTCTTTTTCAGATTCTTTTCCCATATAGGTTATTACAGAGTATTAAGTAGAGTTCCCTGTGCTATACAGTAGGTCCTTGTTGATTATCTATTTTACATATAGTAGTGTATATATGGTAGGGAATGCCTTTGGATGAAAATGATAGATGGAAATTGTTCCACCATGTCCTCCATGGTGATTCCCCACTTTCTTCCATATGTATAAAATCTTTTCTCCTTTCCATTTTCTCTCTTTATTGCCTTGTTGCTTTCTTACATAGTGAAGCAAAGTAATCAAGTAAGCTGGAGAATTCAAGGCTGAGAAGTAATTTAACTTGAAATATCTTCTACCACTAAGTTTGTCCTTGATTGAAGCATATCTTTCTTATTTCAATGAAATCTTCATTCTGATGCAAAGAAAAGAAAAACATTAAAATTTACCTTTACTTTCTGGCAAATAAATATATAAAATGTATATTTGAAGTTTGGTGCCCTTGCATATTTTGGTGTACTAGGGTCACATCTACACTTTTCTTTCTTTTGTTTTGTCTTTTATGCTTAGACTTAGAACCTGTATAAGTCAGAAAATAATGATTCTTGAATTTAAGTGAAAGTATCATTGATGTTATGGGTGGAAGTCTCATGACTGTTGATGCTTCTAGTATTTAATGACCTTAAATTCTGAATTTACTTCAAACTGCTTCCTCTTTCCTGGTTTGCCTAGAAAGCTTTCATTTCTGTTTTCCTCCTCTTTCTCCTTTTTCCTTAAAAAATTTTTTTTTCTGGCTTATCCCACCAAAACACCACACATATATCTCTCTTATTCTCAATTTTTCTTCTGTTTTGGCAGTCAGTGATGAGTATTTAAGGGAGAGGGATTAAGGCAGCATAAAAATACAACTATCTCCTTTTTTTGAGGAACCTCAATAATATTTTTCACCGTGCCTGCACGACATTACCCCTCCACCAACATTGTACAAGGTCCAGCCTCTCTAATGCTTGTTATTAATATGTATATATATATATATATATATATAAATGATAGCCATCCTAACAGGTGTGAAGTAATATCTCATCATGGTTTTGATTTACATTTTGCTGATGATTAGTTATGTTGTTCATCTTTTCATATACTTGTTGGCCATTTGTGTGTCTCCTTTGGCGAAATGTCTATTCAAGTAGTTTTCCAATTTAAAAAATCAGGTTATTTATCAAAAAATTTGAAAATAGACATACTATTACACTTCTGAGTGTGTATCCAAAAGAATTGAAATTAGGATCTCAAAAATATATCTGCATTCCCATGTTCATGGCAGCTTTATTTACAATAGCCAAGATACAGAAATAAGCAAAGTGTCCACTGACAAATTTATGGATAAAAAAATGTCATATATATTTACGATGGAGTATTAAAATTCTGCCAAATGTGACAACGTGGATGAACCAGGAAGACATTAGGCTAAGTGAAGTAAGCCAATGACAGAAGGACAAACACTGCATGATTCCATTGAATGAGGGATCTAAGATAGTCCAATTCATAGAAAAAGAGAGTAATATCGTTGGCAGGGGCTGGGGGAGGGGGAAATAGGAAATTGCTCAACAGGCATAAGGTTTCAGTTATACAAGATGGACAAGTTCTAGAGATGTCCTGTAAAACACTGAGCTCGTATTTAACAATATTTCTTATGCACTTAAAATGTGTTGAGGGTAGAATTTATGCTGTGCTCTTACCACCACTGCAGCAAAAATAGCATCAACAGAAAGTAGTGAGAAAAACATCCACATAATCTTATTCAAAACTATATTTTTACCTTACAGTTTTATTCAAAAGTCGGTAAAAATTTGTTATAGAAATAGCAGCTCTTTCTAGAACAATCTTTTTAGCCTTTATGGCCACCCAGTAGAGCCAGGGATGGGCATATAATCCAATTTGACTCTTTTTCCTTCTCACTTTCTCTCCTCTCTGCATTGTAGATGAGAAAGCACCTATCCTTAGGATTATGTGTAGCAAATCAAAGTATGAAGTGGGCATAAGGGGAAATAAAACATATAGATAAGATAACCATGCTTCCTCTAGAACTGCTTCTGTCACATGAACGAACAAATACGCTTTATTTTTTAGGCCAGTCTGAGTCGAAATTTATGCTATTTGCAACCAAAACACTCTTCTAGAATAGAAGAAAAATCAACGGACTAGGAGTCCAGAGACTAAGAAAATATTAGCTGAGTGAATAGATTTTCAAATTTTCATTATCTCCCTATGTGAACTTGGGCAAATCACATTATTTTAGTGTTTTTGATTATAAAATAAAATGTTAATGAACATTTTTCTGATATCACTTCCCACTAAAAATAACTATATATTTTCTATGAAGGTAACTGTAAATATTAGCTACCATTATTAACATCAGTTTCATATTTGAAAGATTTTCTTTGCATGTTTCTGATTTTCAATTCTCTTTTTCTCCTTGTTTCATTGAGCATCAGCATTTTACAGCAAATTAAACATGATAAAAGTAATAAGCATTATATTTGTCAGGAAATATATTCCCTATATTTCAACATTCCATTTTTGTATTATTAAAAAACACAAGATACTTATTATAAAATTGTTAAACAAGAAGACATTTAATATTAAATCACAATAGAGATCGTACTGTTTCACTGTGTACTGAAAACTCCAGATCATTGCTTTCTGCAAGTGTATCAAATATATTGCAACATATAACTGTTATATGAGTTGTAGAAATATCAGCTACTTATCAATAACAACTGACTTCTAAGCTTATTGCAACAGTTACAATTTTTTAAATTGTTTTATATTGTATTTCTTTTCTTTTGCTTATATGACAGAAAATTGATGACACTGAAATACTAAAATTATATACAATTGTTGTGTCGTTACCTAACAAAGGTTAAAACTGATAATTCTACTTCAAGGCTTTTGAATGGAAGGTTAATAATTGTACTTTATTCCCTTACTTAGAGAAACCAGTTAACAAGTTATGTAGAGAAAAGAGAATGATAACTTGAATGAGAAGAGTTGAGGAAGAGTTCCTTAAAACTACAACCTATTAGGATTTCTACAAATGTCAGAAACAAATTCATCTTGGATAATGTTGAGTATGTGCGGGGGTTTGACAGAGTTTGTAGTAGTTGCTATGAGGTTTAATTTGGAAATTGGTCAGACTCCTTAATGTGGCTGAAGAGGCCATTACTTAAAATGAGATAACAAACACAACTTCCTAAACTCATATTAATTTAAAGATTTCAGGACCCTGCCTAATCTATCAGCAGGAAATGAAAACACTAATCTGAAGAGATATGTGTACCCTTATGTTCACTGCAGCATTATTTACAATAGCCAAGATATGGAAGCTACTTAAGCATCCACGAATAGATGAATGGATAAAGACATGGTATATATATGTACAGTAGAATACTGCTCAGCTATAAAAAAGAATGCAATTTTGTCATTTGCAACAATATGGATGGACTTGGAGGGTATTACACTAAGCGCAATAAGTCAGACAGAGAAAGACAAATACTATAAGATTTCGCTTATATGTGGAATCTAAAAAACAAAACAAATGAACAAACAAGACGAAACAGAAACAGACCATAGATACAGAGAACAAGCTAGTGGTTGTCAGAAGGCGGGATGGGGGGTTGGGCGATATAGATGAAGGGAAGTAAAAGTTACAAATGAGTCATGAGGATGTAATGTACAGCATAGGGAATATGGTCAATGATATTGTGATAGCTTTGTATGGTGACAGATGGCTTCTAGACTTAACACAGTGATCATTTCATAATGTATATAAATGTTGAACCACTATGTTGTACACCTGAAACTAATATAATATTGTATGCCAACTATATTTCAATTAAAAAAAAGATTTCAGGATCCTCTCTATAAGTGTGTGACATCAAATCCTAATATCTGCTCCAATTTTATCTGAACTCTTGTTTTTTCCTTCAAAATGATGACTCTGGTCCTGTTCTTAAATACTGTAATTTGTGGCATTCGAAGACTGTAAATCAACTTGAGACAACTCTGAGCTTTGTTCCTTTGGGGTTACAAGCAGGCTTCTAACATATGATTATATTCAGAGTCAAAACTCTAATAATATTTATCAAGGAATTAAAGAACCACAATAGGGACTTCCCTGGTGGCACAGTGGTTAAGAATCTGCCTGCCAAAGCAGGGGACACGGGTTCGAGCCCTGGTCCAGGAAGATCCCACATGCCGCGGAGCAACTAAGCCCGCGAGCCACAACTACTGAAGCCCATGCGCCTAGAGCCCGTGCTCCGCAACAAGAGAAGCCACCGCAATGAGAAGCCCGTGCACCTCAACGAAGACCCGCTTGCCGCAACTAGAGAAAGCCGTGCTCAGCAATGAAGATCCAACGCAGCCAAATAAATAAATAAATGTATAAAAAAATAAAAAGAACCACAATAAATAGGTAACTACCAGTCCTCTGTTGTCAAATTCAGTCAGATGGAAGGTGATTACACATGTAGTATAAATAAAAAATGGATGTTTAAAAATCATCAGTTATCTCCTAATATTTGAAATTTTAGTGTGAAATGTCATTCCCCAAATATTATGAGCAGAGAGGCTCAAAAACTATAATAAATGTAGAATATAGCTTTTAAAAGACACAAATAATTCTTTACATCTTGGCAAAAATAAATCATCAGAGAAGCCATGGCTTCAAATGAAGGCCGTGGCCATATGAAATGTTCTTTTCATTGCTTATTCACGGAGAACCTGTTTTCAATTGCTCTGTCCAAGTAACAATTTTTTGGTAATAACATAATGATGTATTCCATTCAGTGATCTTCTTTATGCTTTATGTTCTAATTCCCTAAAGGTAAGGAGAGAGCATCTAGAAGGTATCCTAAGGTCTAACTTACTTAAGTTTTTATTCTTATTTAAGAAACATTACTGCTACACTGGCCAAGGATTACAGTGCAACTAACATAATATCTTCCTAAGCTATTATTCAATTGAGAAATGATATTAAAACTTTAACAATATTACAAGTTCTTAAAACATTTATAAAGAGCCCTATGACAGAATTGCAGCTTGAAGGAGGGAAAAATTACTTAAAATGTTTTTATTTCACCAGAAAATGCAAATTCAGAGGCATTTGCATAATTATGTTAAATGACAGGTTTATACCAGGGCTCTGAAAGAGATGAGAGATTAATTTTGGTGCAGTATGTGCTTAAAAGAGATTTCATCAGGACTCTAGTCAAGGTAGACTCCCCATGTCCCCTGCAACAGTAACTGAATATGGTTTGAAGAATGAAAGGTAGGAAAATTAATCTATGGTGATAGAAGTCAGAATAGTGGTTACTTTTTGCAGAGGGCAATGACTAGAATGGAGCTTGAGTGAGGCTTATGGGTTCAGGTAACGTTGAATAACTTGATCTGGGTACAAATTACATAGGTGTGTTCATTTTGTAAAAATTAATGGAACAATTCATTTAAAACTTGTGTACTTTACTGTATGCTATATTTCAGTAACAAAATTTACCAGAAATATGAAGGTACATTCTAAAAGACAACTGACCTGGATTCTTATAAAAGTCATCAAAAGAAACAAAACAAAACAGAAAACAACCAGAGGCAGTGAATGTATGACTCTCGACTGGATCTCAGATTAAAAGGAAAATAGCTATAAAAGTCTATTGCGGATAATTGGAGATATGTGAATATGGAATGGATAGTAAGTTCTATCATGAAATTATTGCTAAAAATTCTCTTAGGTGTGATACGGTATTGTTATATGGTTCTCAGGAAGTGCTAACTGATGTAATTAAAGTGTCAGGATGTCTGCAGGTCACATTCAAATGGTTCAGAAAAAGGTGCATGAGTGTGTGTGTTGTATGTATGTGTGTGAGTTTGCATGTGAGTGTGTTTGTGTGTGAGGGTATGTGTGAGTTTAACAGTGTGAGAGAGAGAGAACAAATGATAGCAAGTGAGATGAAATTTTAACGATTGCTGAATCCCAGTGTAGAGTATAATTTTCTTTCAACAGTTCAGTATTGTAAAAAAAAAAATTCCAAATAAAAACGTGACTTTAAAAAAAGGTTAGGAAGAAAAGGGGAAAAATGATCACCTGACCTAAATCTTCAGTCTCGAGCTTCCTGCTGAGCTGTTCTGAGGACCAAGATGAAGCTGCAAGTACGGTAGAAGAATGTGGAAATAATGGGGGCTGAGACGTTGGAAGAGTTATATCCCTACATACAGAGCTCCTGAACACTCACCGTCCTAAATTTTATTTTTATATGGTACACATTTAGAAAATTTAGGAGTGTCCTGGAAAGTTGTAACAGCTGGTCTGCTAGTGTTGGGCCCCGGGGCTGGGGGTGGTTGAATGTCTGAGGAATTCCGAGGCCTCTGAGAGAAGCCTGTTTCAGAGAAAGGCCCCGAACTGCCTGGGGACCCACAGTGTGAGAAACAGACCACTGGACGGGCCCTGACAGATGTTATGAAAGGGTGGTGTTAAGTGCCTTTTTCAGGATATTAAACCAGCATCCTAACTGGCAAAAAAATGAATTGTCACTGACATTATGTCGGCCCATTGGAGACCCTCTCTGCTACTTTCCGTGATCTGGGAACCATTATACATGGTAGATCGATAGGGTCCCGGGCAGGAATTTAAATAATCATTTCTAATAAAATCTATTTTAGACTGTTGGGGCCAGAGGATAGAGACAAGTCACAAAACATAATGTGTTTAAAGCCGCTCTCCCTCCCTTTCTCTCTTCTTTAAAGAGGGGAATAATGGAAGCGAGATCTGGCGATAAGGCACAAAAAAGGCCTTTCGGTCCTGGCCAATCTGCTTAGCTAATGGCTGTAAACTGACACCCCTAATGAAATAAAAATGTCTCAGTTCAAGTGCATAGCTGCACAATTGTGAACAACCCTGAACTCTGGCTGTGATCCTGGTGACGGGTACTAAGTAACGTCCTGACAATTTCCCATGACTCTTCCTGCCTCTCAGCCCCTGCCCATTGACAAGCAAATAAAAGAACCCTGCAGCAAATTAAAGGACGGTAGCATCAGGGATTGAGGCCAGAGAAACAGTGGAGTGTATCATTTTTATCTGTCCCGTCTGCTCGTGACAGTGGACTGCTTGTTTTTCCTGTCGAGTCCTAAGGCCCGGGATGGGTCATTGGCAGGGAGGTTTCTGATGGGCATGGGCTTTTTAAGAAGGTGCAGGTGGGGTAGAGACACAGAGGTGTGTGCAGCCTGGAGGCTATCCCAGCCCCTCATTCTCCTGTTGCTGAGCTCCTCTGAGCTCTGGGGTGCAGATGGCAGGGGGAGGAAAAACCCTGTTCGAATGTGCTAAGACTAGATGGCTGCGGTTAGAATGGTTTCCCCTGGCTCCCCCTCACAGCTTGCAGTTGTCTGATTTCAATCAGTGGCAGTTCCCTCCACATGTCCAGCCATCAATCTTCCGCCGCCCCTGGATGAGTGTGGCACAGCACGGGGCATGTTCCAGTTAAAAAAGAGCCTTTGCCACAGCTTTCCTTCTTCAGCCACTGATAAGTCTGCCTTTGATATTTTTATTAAAAAAGAAAGAAAACACATTGGGAAATAGGTTTCATTTCTTACAGCCCGGACCAGAGCCCCTGAGGTGGAGGCGGATTGAGGCCTGTTGAGGGGGACCCTAGGGAGGGGGGCTGAGGGCTACCTTTGAAATTCCAGCCTTGTGCCAGGTGGGAAAGGAGGGCTCACTCCTGAACAACGCAATCCCTACACTCCGTGAGGGTGCTTCCGTCACAATGATACACAAGGGCATCTTTTCACAAGCAACAAAGCAACGTCACACTCTTCCTCCAAGGAGGAACATGCGTTTTAGGGAGAAACCTGGTTTTGAGAGACAGAATTTGAAAATAAACTGTGATCTCGCCCTTGACCTTTTTGTCATATCCCCGAAGCTTTTGATAGCACCTTTGATAGACTAGCCGAATCTCCTCCTTCACTGCAGGCTCGGCGGCAGGAAGGCAGGCAGTGTGGGAGGTGGTGAGTGTCACTCCCAGGCAGGCTCTCCGGGCCGGCCTCCAGGAGATGCCTGCCCACTGAGTCACCTCCAAGAGACGACACAGTAAACATTCTGTAACCAGGTTCCCGCTGCCTATTTTAAAATAGACTGTTTCAATCTTCTTATCATCAGGGGTCCACCTACCTTCCTGGCAGAGTCATTAGAGAACCTTCTGGAGGTATAGTAAGGTAGCCACCTGATCCCTGCATCTCCACGCCTCTAGCCCTCCGTTTATCTGTAAGGCTAAGGAGAGGTGAGTCTGGGTGAGGGTTCTTCCAATTAGTTATTTTTAATTTTTATTGGAGTATAGTTGCTTTACAATGTTTTGTTAGTTTCTGCTGTACAGCAAAGTGAATCAGCTCTACGTATACATATATCCTCTCTTTTTTGGAGTTCCTTCCCATTTAGGTCACCACAGAGCATTGAGTAGAGTTCCCTGTGCTGTACAGCAGGTTCTCACTAGTTATCTATTTTATACATAGTATCAATAGTGTATATATGTCAATCCCAATCTCTCAATTCATCCCACTCCTCCGTTTCCCCCTTGGTAACCATACATTTGTCCTCTACATCTGTGTCTCTATTTCTGCTCTGTAACAAATAAGATCATCTATACCATTTCTTTTAGATTCCACATATATGCGTTAATATACAATATTTGTTTTTCTCTTTCTGACTTACTTCACTCTGTATAAATGAGGTCAGTCATCCATTGCTAGGAGGGACTTTCAAGATATCAAGCCTTATATCTGGCAACATAAGAATGGAATTTAAAGTAAAAGAGGACCTCTCTGCATCCCAGCCTCTCATGCCTAATATTCTTTGGAGGTGGAGGCATAGATGATAAAATCCTCTGCCATCCTTATGGTGTATAGGGCTTCCAGCAGGCTCAAGAGCCTAAGAACATTGTTGGAACATTAGACAGGAAGAGGGGAGGTTTCTAAATGGTGCAGTAATTTGAGATGAACAAATCTGTAGGTCAGGGAACAATTCTATTTTGGAAAATCTTAGAAATAGCAACAAAAAAGCCAGGACTTGAGGAAATGTTAGGAACTTCTTTTTAGGCATCTGGTACCGGGTATGCTCCAAATAAGGGTTCAAGGACATGGTGAGCCTTCTGCCCTGTGCAGGACTACAGACAATATTTATGGAAGGTATCCCCATTTCAAAGG
This sequence comes from Globicephala melas, assembly GCF_963455315.2. Taxonomy (NCBI): domain Eukaryota; kingdom Metazoa; phylum Chordata; class Mammalia; order Artiodactyla; family Delphinidae; genus Globicephala; species Globicephala melas. The sequence goes on along the minus strand of NC_083327.1, from coordinate 59,170,709 downwards.
ACTAATTCATGGTAGAGAAGGGAAGGTGAGTCATAACAGCTCCAAAAGGACATGAAGGATGCAGTCTCTTCATTAAGTACCAGTTAAATGGTTTGTCCGTCTGGTTAAGCCTTTCATCAGAGACTAACTGAATTCACTGACTTCCCCCACTTACTGGCTTGCCATAGTCCATAAAATTTTACTAGTTCTGAAATTTTAAATTGTTGAACGAATGAATAAAATTGCGGTTTGTGTTGGTAGTGATGATTAGGGTTTCTATGGTTTAGGACATAAAGTCTAGAATAGAATAAAAAAATGATTCATTTACTCAGCAAATCTTTGGGAGAAGTCTGCCATGTGTTAGGCAATGTTCAGTTGGGATAGAGTAGAGAAGAATAAATATTTCATGGAGTTTTTATGCTAGAGGAGGATACAATTATTTATATGATGAGAATGAGTGAGCCAGAGAAACACCTGGGAGAGGAATGTTTTGTGCGTGTGTGAGAAGAAGCAGGCAACCAGGTGGTGGAGTGACCATCCATCCCAGTTTGCCCATCACTGAGGGGTTCTCAGGACTTGGTACTTTCAGTGCTAAAATAAGGAAAGTCCTGGGCAAACTAGGAAGGATTGACCACTCTCTGTGTTTCTGGACATGTCAAATGAGAAGATGAGTTTGGAGAGTTGGGCATGAGATCATGTGGGCCCCTAGAGGCCATGGTCTGGAGTTAAGTTTATTCAGAGTTTGATGAGAGGCTTTTGTAGGATATCTGTGGGTCCAAGGCTCTTATTCCAGAAACCATTCCTATCGCATAATGACATTGACACTTTAATGATTTATTATTCAGTATTGACTGTATATGGGGTTAGATTAGCAATGTTCTTATGGGTGTTTTCTTTGTAAGGAATTTTGGAAAAGTAAAAAATATACCAAGTTTGGAGTTGGAATGATCCAGCTTTGTAATTTGCTGAAGTTGCTACAAAGGCTTCAGCTACAGAATGGGAAGAAGGAGAGGGGCATGGCTTTGGTATGAAGACTTTAATATTGCAGATCTTCATCTCCCAGTGGGATCAAGGGAGGGAAGATTTGTTTTGGGGGGATTAAATTTATTTGTGGGAAAAAAGTTGGTTTGACTTATTGTATAAGGCCTTCATCTATGAGACTTTTATAATGAGAGGGGTTGTATTATTAAATCTTATCAAGTGGCAGGAAATATCAGACACTCTATGTTGGCATTGAGTTACTTAAGTTATGTTGTAATCTGTGCTCGTTGTATAACCCTTTCTGGTGAGTCTGGGTAGACTTAGAGCAGAGCGTAAATCAAGATGGAAAATAGAATGGAAGGTAACAATTGGAGATACTGTGTAATGTTACCTTGGGGGAATATTCGTATCCTGTATTTGCCCCTACCAGAAGCTTCTGGAGGCGACATTAAACAAACATTCATCATAGGCCTTGGGAAGTGAACTGACCATTTCATTGGTCCCCTGTGGCTACACAGTAGTCAAAGACTAGGGAAAAAGCCCCACAATGATGGTGGTGGGACATTACTGACACCGTTAAATTTGTTTCTCAAGGGAAACAACCTTATCTCTAGTTGAATGCTGGATTGTTAGTTCACAGGCCCATCACCTTTTAAATGAATGCAGGAACTTTCTCCTTATTGGTCTCCCAAATTCCATTCTTGTCCTCCTGGAACCTATTCTCAGGAGAAGTCAGAGTGATCTTTTAAAACAAATAAGTTCATATCTCACCCTGCTTAAAAGTCTGCCAATAGCATCCCATGATAGCAAGAATAAAATCCAAGCTCTTTCGAGTGGCCTGCAAGGCCTTACCTCTTCCGACCACTGCCTTTTTCTCCAGGCTCATGTTCTAGCACTTTCCTCTGCCCTCAGTCCACTCCAGCCACTCTGGACTTCTTGCTCTTCCTCCAGCTTTTTTCCATTTTGAAGCCTTTATACTTGGTAGTCCCACTTCCTGGAATATTCTTCTCCAAGTCTTTGCTGGACTTATTCTTCCCTGTGAGGTTTGTACCACTTAATGTCACTCCCTTAGAGAGTCCCTTTCTGTCTCCAATATCTAAAAGAGCCACTGCCATCCTGTCACTTTCTATCACCTTAGCCTGCTTTATTTTCTTCATAGCACTGAGGAGCCATCTCTTCACTTATTCAACCAGGATTTGTATAGCTTGAAATCTGGAAAGAAAAAAAAATCATTTCCTCTCACTCTCTGTAATAATCTCCCTAAAGAACTCTGATTGATGCTGTTTGGGTCATATGCCTAAACTGGGCTAAGTACTTTGCTTAAAGGGATAAAATTATGTGCCTACCCTTGTATTCAGGAAGTATAGTAATGAAATTGATGGCCCCATCATAATCACAGTATGAGGGAGAGGAAGCAGGACAGAAAAAATAAAAAATAAATAAAACCAGATGTTTGCCATGATACAGTAAATATACTGTTACTCTGTAGAGGTGATGTAACTTTCCTAGAGGTAGCTGATCAGAAGTCACTCAAGGAGCACTTCATGACTTTTGATATGAACATGGCAATTTATAGTCAGGATTCTCCACTTTTATGTTTGGGTACTATCAAAAAGAAAACAAGCAAAATTAAATATAAAAACATACATTTCATTTTTGATAACACTTGGAGTCAGAAAATTTCTAAAGCTTGCCAAAGTGGTAGTGTTTACACAGAAGCTGTAGAGAAGGAAGTGGAGAACAGTGCAGAGTCAGAACATGATGGTGGAAGATTTCTGAATGCATATCTGAAATAGTGTTCACCAAATAACTTCATGAAGGGGATTATAACAGGGCCACAAACACTGAATTTATATAATAATCTAAAAAAATAAGAAGTAATTAGCACACATCTATGCAGAGAAGGCATAAAAATAAAGGACGAAACAAGCAAAAAATTCTAGTAACAAACCACTTGCCAGGTTAAAAAAAGTGTTGTCATGGAACAGACTAAATTTTAAACAAATATTTTGCTATAGAAATTTTTTAAGTGAATGAGGACAAAACAGAAGAGAAAGAATTTGGGGAATAGAAGAGAAATGATAGTAGCAGTTAAAGTAGCATAATTCAATACGAACGTAGGAAAAATAAAAGCATCAACAAATGAGGAAGGAGTTAGAAGGACCTCAAAAGTGAATAAAGGGCTTCCCTGGTGGCACAGTGGTTAAGAATCTGCCTGCCAATGCAGGGGACACGGGTTCAAGCCCTGGTCCAGGAGGATCCCACGTGCCGAGAAGCAACAAAGCCTGTGCACCACAGCTACTGACCCTACACTCTGGAGCCTGTGAGCCACAGCTACTGAAGCCCACATGCCACAACTACTGAAGCCTGCAGGCCTAGAGCCCATGCTCCACAACAAGAGAAGCCACCACAATGGGGAGCCTGCGTACTGCAATGAAGAGTAGCCCCCACTCACCACAACTAGAGAAAGCCCACGTGCAGCAGCAAAGACCCAACTTAGCCAAAAATAAATAAATAAATTTATTTTTCAAAAAAGTGAATAAACATTGGAGAAAAAACAGTAATGGACACATAAGAGAAATGACAAAAATAAACAAAATACAATTGCAATAGTTACAAAGAATTAGAGAGAAAATGTTGGTAATAGAAAATAGGAAAAGGAAATATACCATATGCATAATTGGAGTCTACAAAAGAGGTAAAATGGAATAGATCAAATATTGAAAGATACAATTCAAGAAAACATTTCTAAAAAAAAAGCACTTGAATATAAATATAAAGGGCAGGTCAGCTGTTATGGATATTCAACACCTGAATATTTTTAGTAAAGTTACTAGACTTAAAAAAATCCTTTGTGCAGCTGGGAAAAGATATCACTCAAATGGGAGAAAAACAAATCATTCTTCTCTCATAGATCTTAACAGCAATATTTAATGTCAGAAGTTACGTGATATACATATATCAAATACTAAACCATGAAAATAGAGAATCCATCTTATTTTCAAGTGCCCATAAACCTTTCACAGACATCAATCATACTGGACAAGAAAGAAAATCTTAGTATACTCCGAAAAGTAAAATTAATATAGAAAACATTCCCTGATCACAATGCAGTGAAACTAGAAATTGACAAAAGCAACAAGAAAATGCGCCCACCCAGGAAATTAGAAAGTTCTTAGCAACAACTTACTCAAAGAGAAAATTTAAAGATAAACATACCTTTATGACAAAGCCTAATAAGGGCTATCCCTGTATTAGTTTTTGCACTGCATAATAAATTATCACAAATTTAGCAACCTGAAAAAGCACACATTTACAATCTTATATTTTCCATGGGTCAGGAGCCCAGGCATGGCTTAATGGGGTTCTCTGCCATAAACATATCATCTATGATGCATTCTTAAATGGATTCCTGATTAGGGAAAAATCTGTTTCCAAGATCATTTAAGTTTTTGGTGGAATTCACTTCTTTGTGGCTGTAGAATTCATGGCAATTTGCCTTTACAAAGCCATCAATAGAGGAAAAGACTCTAAAAAAAATTTGTTAGAAAGATGGGGATTTATTTAAGGTAATGTAAATATGAGAGTTATATCCCATCACCTTTGCCATATTCTGTTGGTTAGAAGCAGGTCATATCCATCCCACAATCAAGGGAAGTTAACCATACAAGGACATCAACACTGGAAGTTCGCTTAAAGTCTGTCTACTATATCCTCTGACAGAAAATTGTATGGCTCTCTCATATATGAATGTCACTGGAACTTTTGAATAAAACTTTTGAATAAAATATTGACAAAAAGAATATAGCAACATCCTAAAAGAAGAGAACATTATAATCTAGTGAAGATAACTCCAGAAATGCAAGGATGGTTCAATAATGTAAATCTATTATTGATATTATAATACATTGTATTCATTGATCTAAAAGAGAAAAATATTATTTCCATAGATTCTGAAAAGATATTTAACATAATTCAATATCCACTCTTATTTATTAAAAAAAACCCCAAAACTCAAGGTCTTAGTTAACATAACTTAATTGCTCCTTAACATGAGGGAGTATATCTTATGTAATAGCCAGCTAGATGATTCCCTCTAACTTAGGAAGAAGAAGGTACACTACAATTATTCAAAATTGTATTGGGGGTACCAGCCAATGTGAGTAAAATAGAGAAAGAAACCAGAGACATAAAAATTGGAAAGGAAGAAATAAAATGATTACCTTTTGTAAATGATATCAATATGTATCTGGAATGCCTAAGAGAGTTGACTGAAAGCTCTTACAAACAATAATAGAATCCAGTTAGATAACAGGGTAGAAAATAAATATAAACCAAGACCAAGCTCAACTCTTACATAAATAAGATGAATATGGCCCCTTGTGATTCAAGACTCAAGCTACTAGTGTTCCACCCTCTTCAAGCACCAGCATCTCAATCTCACTTCATGACTTGAAAGACTTTCCTTTGGTTCTCCACACTTGATGGTAGTTACCATAATGCTGCATGTTCAAGGCCACACTGTTTATGACACCATATCTCTGTTCTCTCAAACCAAGGCCCGCAATTCAATTCCCTCAGGAAGGCATCTCTGATTATGCTCAGCACATTCTCTGCATGCCACTATTCTGCATGCTCGCAACACCTGTGGTAGCAGTGTGTTGTGTCCTAATTTGTGTTTCCTTATATGTTGCTTGCTAAGTGGTGTATGCTTTTTTTGCCCAAATCAAGATTTTGAGAATCTTGTCTCTTCTATCTCCCACCATCCAGAGCACCTAGCTATAGTAGTCTATACCAAAGTATTCAATAAATAGATCTTTTAAATGTTTAATCAGTTTTAAATATATGGAACATATTTCCATGTTTCAGATATTTCAAAAGATATAAAGGCATATAGTGAAGAGTCCTTCTTCCATCCTGTTCTCTATCTTCTCAGTTCCTATAACCTCCTAGGCAACATCTATCACTATTTTCTTGTTTATTTTTCCAGAAAAATTTTATGCCTGTGTAAGCCAATAGCTATAACTCCTCTCTTTTCTTATCTTTTTTATATAAATGGTAACACAATATATTCATTTCTCTCAACCTTGCTTTATACCTAAATGGTATATTCCAAATATCTTTCCCTTAATATATAGAGGGCTTCTTTAATTTTTAAATTACGCATTTCATTATTAATATATACTATCATTTGCCTAACAACTACACTATCAGTAGACATTTCTGTTGATTCCAATCTCTTCCTATTACTAATAGTGCCTTCCAATTGGCATATTAGATAGACATAAATTTGCATTAAAATTATAGATCGATAGATAGATAGATTCACGATGAAATTATAAAGTCATGGCCTAGAATTACCTTGGCTCTCTAAGATAACTTTTCATATTAGTGTTCTAATTCATAATGTGTTCCTGGAGAAAGTCTCACTAAAAGCTATCTCCCGTATTCCCCACCCCTGCTTGCACTTCAATTGTAATAGGAAAACAACCATTTTCAACAAGGAGGGGAATCACTCAAGGGGAGAACTAGCTTTATTCCCTTAATTCAGGATTGTGAAAATAGATAAGATAGGGGACTTCCCTGGTGGCACAGTGGTTAAGAATCTGCCTGCCAATGCAGAGGACACAGGTTTGAGCCCTGGTCAGGGAAGATCCAACATGCCACGGAGCAACTAAGCCCATGCGCCACAAATACTGAGCCTGCGCTCTAGAGCCTGTGAGTCACAACTACTGAGCCTGTGATCTAGAGCCCGCGAGCTACAACTACTGAGCCCACGTACCACAACGACTGAAGCCCACACGCCTAGAGCCTGTGCTCCGCAACAAGAGAAGTCACCACAGTGAGAAGCCCGCGCACTGCAACGAAGAATAGCCCCCACTCACTGCAAGTAGAGAAAGCCTGTGCACAGCAACGAAGACCCAATGCAACCAAAAATAAATAAATAAATTTATTAAAAAAAAATATAAGGTAGCTGATTTCATCTCTTCCTATAAAAACTTCTTCAGCAAGGATGATATTTCTGGACACTTAGGCAGATGATTCATGTGCACTGAGGCAATCAAAATAACTACAGTTGTGGACCATATATCATCATATTGATTAAGAGCTTGGACTTTGGGAGAGAATGGATACATGTATATGTATGGTTGAGTCGCTTTGCTATGCACCTGAAACTATCACAACAGTGTTAATTGGATATACTCCAATATAAAATAAAAAGTTAAAAAAGGAAAAGAGCTTGGACTTTGAAACCAGACTAATTCCACCTCTGACTTTGGGCAACTTATCAACTTATTTGCATGGCAGATGAGTGCATCTGTAAAATGTGGATAATAATAGTCCCTATCCAGTATCTGAGAGCCACATTATATGTGTTAGTTATTATTATTCTTTTTTAGTAAACATTAGCCAATATGTACTCATCATTCATAATAAAAGCAAAATGCTTCCATTCTGCCTTCAGCCCCATAGAAGACACAGTTGAAGCAGACATGCTTAGAGTTTGTTCACATTGATGCCTAGAGCTATCAAACTTGATTAGGACCTGTGAACTATTTGGGCAAGCTCACCAACCAGAAAGTGACATTTGCACCAATGCTTTTGCACAACCTTCATTTCTATATGCAGGCATAGGCAGAGGCTTACCTTTATGTGTTTCCCTAGACTCCTGATTGTTCTATTTACACATAGTGATCCGCAACTTACTTGCTTCACTGTAATCCTCCCTAAGGATACCATCTAAGCTGTGGGATTGCTTCAGCACAGAGAGTGATAAAGCAACAAAGTCACCAAGAACTATTAAAACTGAATTGAGGAGGGGTGGGATAAGGAGGTTGGGAGGGAGGGAGACGCAAGAGGGAAGAGATATGGCACATATGTATATGTATAACTGATTCACTTTGTTATAAAGCAGAAACTAACACACCATTGTAAAGCAATTATACTCCAATAAAGATGTAAAATAAATAAATAAATAAAAATAACTGAATTGAAACTATGGTTTAAAATAATAACAAGCAGAGAATTCAAGCAAAGTTAATATATATACATATATGTATATATCCCTCACTGTGCTAAACAGGGCCCATTGCAGAGCCCCCCCCCCCAATCTCCTCTCAAATCACCAATAACATCGAGTCCATTATACAACTAACCTTTCCCTGGGAGTCTGAAGCTAAAATTAGAGACAGGACTGAGGCCACTGCTGCTGGTAATGATTACATGTTAATATTGATTTATTTCACTGACTGGTTACTGCCCATCAATATAATGGTAGATAGATGGCATCTTTGCTGAAGCTAATAACTTTTAGATGTATTTATTTGTTCTCTGCAGAACTTCTTAGGAAACAAATCCCTCTTAACCCCCAAATAAAGCACAGTTTCTCAAATACAAATGCAATATGTTCTACCTTCCCTAATATACTTTTAAAACTGACTCTGAAGCATAGAAGGGAGTTTAACAACTCTGAGTGAAAGACTGAATAAATGTAGCTCTAAGACATAGGATTCTGACACACAGAATTTTCCATTTCTCGTTTCCAAAATGAAACTTTTATAAAGAAAACAAAAATGCTTCCTCTGCATGGGCTGTCTATTGGCATCTTGGAACCATTTCCACACCCTTCTTTGTTCTTTCCTGTAGCGCAGGAGCTGAAGGCCTGAAAACCACATTTCCCAGATGCCCTTTCCACCAGGCTCCTGTTTAAGGTCTGGGAATTGAGGTCCGTGTGTGAGATTTGCCTGGGAAAGAGAGGAAGAACCATCACTGCTCGGTCGCGGCCAGAAGGCATATGGACTTCAGCAGAGGGCCAGGAGACAGATGTGAGGATTTTGCCAGCGTTTCCTGGAAACCACCTACTTGAGAGCTACAGGCAGTGAAGTCATCAGCAGGTCATCTCCCTGAGATGCCCAACCTTCCTGATTTCCTGAACATTAGCAGCAACTTCTTTGGCCTTTGTGCAATCCACTCTTCCATTGGTTTTGTAAATCTCTGATCATTATATTAAATCCCTTCCCAATTGAACATCCTAGAGCAGTTTCTACTTTCCTTTCTAAATTCGCACTGATGCATGGTTGGCACCACATGTGAAAGCCAGCGGAGTCTTTTCCCGACTTTGGGCTGCAGCAGCATTTCTTGCCTCACTTTAAGCATGTCTTCCTGTCTCGTGTGGTTTTACTCCTGAGAGATGGCCAATGGAATGGGAGTGCCGCCCAGGTGTGCCCTCTTGCCTGACGCTTACCAACCTCCCAAAGGTGATTCTCCTTTCTTTTCCCACCAAGAAGCTGAATGGAGCCGGCTCCTGAAGGAGGGCAGAAACCGGGAGGAAGGAAACCTTCTAATCAACTCTGGAGCAGAGTCCTGAATTCCGTCTTCTCGCCCGTGCAAGCCTCAACAGCATGGGGAAAGTAACATTTTATTGTGAGAAGCCACTGAAATGTAGAGATTGTTCCAGCACCTGCCTTCTTCATTTAGTACACAGTCTTTGAAAGCAGAAACTATATTCTACAACTTTTGTGTTTCCCATGGAGCCAAACATACATCTATGGAGAGAATAAACAGTCAATAAATGCTTGCTTTATGAATGAAGAGAAAGAGAGAGGAGGATAAATATATTTAAGTAAGGGCAACTTAATAATTGGGTGATCACTGGAGGACGTAAGCTCTAATATACACTAGTGATCATTACGTCCATGTGTTTGAATGACAAAAATGTGCTAGCCTTCCAGACTGTGCTGAGGGCAAATGTTGGTTAATGTAACATAGAGGTTAAAAGCATGGATACTGAGTTCAGATTTGCTCTCCCATTTACTAGTTGATTATCTTGGAAAAAATACCTAAACTTCGGGGTTTGAGTTTCTTCATCCACCTGTTTCATCTGGGGATGAAAATCATAGTGTAACTGTTGTATAGGGTTGTTTTGTGGGTTCATGATCTCACACTTGTAGTGTACTGTGAAGGGTGCCTGGTACATCATACTGTATTTGTTAGTATTGAATATAGAAATTTGGAAAGGTATTCTAGCTTTTCATGTCTTTGGCAATGAAGCCGCCTTTGATTTTGCTTCTTTTCTTCAATTCTCCTTCTTCCTACAGTGATTGTCTTTGGCTGCCACAGATTCCTTTTGCATAGAACTCATAGAAAAAGTCCTCACGCTGACAGTTTCCAGATTTCTTCTGGTTTGTGAAAATTCCTAATTTGCTCCCAGGTTTGTCTATCATCTCACACATCATTGTTGCATTCTGACTACATTAATGTCCCAGTTAACAGTAAGTGTCCCTTTTCATTCTCAACAACTTTAGAAATTAGGTTTTATTTTTCTAGTATGATTTTTAAGGACTTTATGAAAATATTTAAGAAATTTTGAGTTTTTAGCCTCAATACATTGAGTGTTGTGCCGCGAATCCTTCTTTCCATTTATATTTTGTTACGTGATGCCCTGCTTATCGCCTTGCTTTTTACTCTTTCTCTCAATTATATGTTGTGACGTTAAGTATCTATAACCTGTTTGCCCACCGTCACATTATTCATCACACCCTCAGTTTTTTGTCCCCTTTAGGTAATTCTGGATGCCAATTCAGTGACTTTTAATGTCATTCGGTTTGCCTGTCCTCGTCCTTTCATTCCTCCCCCCTGCAGGAATTAGAGATAGTGAACAGGTCTACTACTCAATATCATGACAATCTGCAATTAAATATCACTTCTCCCTTCACCCCACCCACCTGATACAGTCATATAAAGTCCCAGATGTCAGGAGAGTGGAGGGAAACCCCTCAAGAACATGGTACGCCTCTCCATCCTTCTTACTTTTCAAATAGAGTGACGGACACATACATAAGACCCTTAAGGCAAATGTTACGGCCTTCCTTTTTGATTAGGAAGGATCCTTGGTTGAATTTTGTCATTGTTTATTCCTGATTTCAAAAGAAGAAGAAAGGATAATAGCTCATGTGGAAGAAACCGACATTCAGTACCTTGTATGCAAGGTACTTGGCAGAATTACTAAGTAGACCCTTTACAAGTTATCAATGCTTTCTTAAAAATTATATATTAAATGAGCATTTGTTAAATGTGTCTGGGCCTTGCAATGGCTTGGTGCTGCCTTCAAGGGCCCTAGTGTCTGTTAGTAGCTGGGGGAGTTGAGTCACAGAGAAGGGTTGGGGGTGGGTAGGGGTAAGTCTACGGGTACACAGTGGAAGACTTTTTGTGGTATTGGTGTTCATTAAGGCTACCTTAAGTGGAACAAACTAGACCCCAAACAGGGAGCCACTGTGTGGATGCCTCTGACCTCTGCAACGCTTTAACATCACTGCAGTTTGTTTTCAAATCTCTCCCTGTCATCCCTTTGGCAACACCATTTTGCCCCCTTTATCATTCCCCGATGCTCCCCTGCTTCCACTGGTCAATTTCAGCACCCTCCTTGGCCGCACCTGTCCTGACTGGTCCGCAAGGCCACATGCTCTAAGTCTCTCTCCCCTCACCTCCCCTCATTCCACACATCAAGCTTTTCTTATCCTCTCAGCTTCTTACTCAATTATTAGTTCCTTGAGAAACAGAACTAGATCTATCTATATCTGGGCATACAGGCCAGAGATCTCATACAGGAACACAGCACAGTACAAGGTACAACATATGTGTGTAGGGAGAAGCGATTTTGACTCTGTCTCTCAGGATCTTGCTGACTTACAGGCTGACTGATAAATTGTTCATGGGTAAAAATGCAATGATGCTTTAGCCTTCTTAGAAAATATTTTTATTAGGAAAGTGAACATGCTCATTTTGAAAACTTTATCAAAGCAGAAGTATATGAAGCTGTGACTCTCTTTTCTTTTAACCCTCTAGCACTCTGCCCAGAGGGGCTCATTATTGATATGTGTTCTTCTAAATATGTTATATGCACATACAATCACACAAACACGTTTATAATATATGAGAAGCTTTATAATAAAGATTTCTATGTATGTATCTCTATACCCATCTTTATTTTAACAACGGTGGAAAGGTGAATGACAGTCTTGCCCACATTTTTCGACAGTGAATACTGAACTTGATGTTTCCTTATGACTCAGGCTTATCTACATGAACACCTATCACCATACACCATCCTGTGATGTCTTCCCAAACTGCTGAGTCGGTAAATTTCTTCTTCTGGTAGTGAGAGAGCACAATATTTTTCCTGTGCCTGGTTTTAGCATGTCTCTGACTCCTGCTTCGCTGTCAGGTATTGCTTTTTGTTGCTATTGGTCTGCTTGTTTCTTTCCTCCTAATTTGCCACCCCTGGTTTATTAACGTTTGCAAATTTGATTACCAGGCTTGCTAGCAATGTGCATAAAGTGAGGGCAGAGAAATTCTGAAAGAGGACTTCAGAGGGTCTTCTTGAGATGTGTGCACCTTTGGTCATGAGCTCTGTGATTTTAGAGTTACCTGCAGAAGAGTCCCATGACAGGCTGCTGACAGATTAGACCAGCCAAGACAACCAAGACCATCTTAACAAGTGTTCCTAGCACAGGGTTTCGTTCTGAATTGGGGAGTGTCTCTAGCTGGCAGAGACACAAAGAATTCAACTGACCGGGAAAAAAAAAACCCAACAACTTACAAAAACAACAACAGAAAGAAATTTTCTGCCTAATAGCTACAGGGTTGCTTAAATGTGAAGTCATATGAATTGTGAGGGTAACTAAGAACCATCAGAAGAACCATCATCAGTCTCAACATTCAGACATATTAAATGCAAAAGAAAATACAGGGGTGGGGGCAGAGGGAGAAAGCTCTGTCACTTTGAGTTGCCTCATTTTTTTAATGGAAAAATTGTTACAAATGGGTTCTTCAGCATATGTTATTAATTTCATTATCCTGGCTTCTTGCCAGCTAAGCATCAAGCCCTGGTTTCTGTGATTTCAGTTGCAACCAGTAAAACTCATGTGGGCATTAACAGAAACAGACAAGAGAAATTTTTTTCCCAAATCAACTCCAAGTGACTATTTTAAAGGCTTTTAGTTTATAAAACTACTTGGAACATTTGTTTTTGTTGATGAGAAAATTATGCTTTCCTAAAATATGGTATTCCCAGCCTATACCAACTTTATATGAAGAACCTTGAATGAATTATTTATACTTACAGGTAAAAAAATAATTAAGTAATGTTTTAAAATGTATAATATTTTATAAGTGCTCATATAATTTTTCTTTTTCTTTTTTACTGTAGTACATAGTTTTTTAAAAAAATAATGAAAACTATGAGAACAAAAATGCTTTTCTTCTAGATGAAATTGTGATTAAGCTTTACAAACAGAATGGCAAATTTAGTATCAAAATTTTACCATGAAGCATCTTTATCTTTTGAGATAATATGAAAAGTCATCATTCACACACACACAAAAAATACACTGGGAAATACACACACAAAAAATACACTTCCCTCATCTTTAAGCTAACATTTATTGAATGTCAGTTATAAGTCAGGTACTTTAATAATACCATTTGCTGTTTATCCAGCATTCATTATGTACCAAGCAATGTAGCAAGTGTTTATGTATAGTTCTTTTTAAGAAATCCCTACAAAACTTTGATCCAGATATTTCCACCCCCAACTGTAAATGAGAAACTAAAATCAGAGAGAGTAAGTACGTCTTGCCCAAGGTCACATTGCTAATAAATGCGAATGGGTAGTTCAAATCCATTGGGGCATGTGACTCTAAAAGCCAGAGTAACCACCTGTCCCAGGTTGCCTGAAACTGAGGATTTGCACTGGATGAAGGATTTGGGGTCCTATAACTGGAAAATTCCTAGGTGACCTGAGAAGAGTTGGTTATCCAACTAGAAATTGTCATTCTACCTGCCATGGTGGCCCTTATCTTGGTCGGCTCAGCCCCTCATGCTCTCTCAGTTCAGAGCCCATCCACTGCCTGAATTTTGCATTATTACTTTTTTTTAATCCAAAGCAGTAGTCCTCATACTACTTTACAGTTTTAATGTTTTAAATGCTCCTAAGAACACAGGACACTTGAAATTGATATATCCATTCTACACATACATTCATTCATTTATTCAATAACTATTTATTGAATGCCCTCCAGGTACCAGGCACAGGCAAACACAACAGAGTCTTATTGTTGTGGAGCATACATTGACCTGAAGGGGGAAAAGATAAGAAACAAATAAGTCTATTTTAATCTGCTGGTGATCGAGTGTGTGAAGCAGGGTGAGGAGAATAGAATTGGTCATGATTTGTTATTTCACATGTTGTAGTCAGGGAAGGTGTGAGTAGTACTGAGGCAGGAGGGAGCTTGGCATGAAGGCCCTGGGGCTGGACCTGAGAAAGTAAAGGGGAGTGTTCCATCAGATAAGGCCTCCTTAAGGCTGTGCTAAGAAAATTACTGGGAGGCCATTGGGTGGGAATGTGAAGTCCCTCAATTTTTCCCTCTTTCCCTTTCTCAATTCAGAAAGGATAAAAACAGACTGCACAATTTGGAAAATGCTTCCCTGAAAACTCTTACTTTGCAGTTTGGCCCTTGTGGCCAGGATCACGTTAAGTGTTAGTACTAGGTTCATATAAAAAACTGCAAGGCAATGAAAAAGTATTATGTCTAAAGTCCCATGTTCCTGAATTTTATCATGATTCACAGTGTATGGCTTGAGATTGGTGAAACTCAATCATACAGTTTGAAGATTTCTTGGGACACTAAATCAAATTAGACATCTATTGGCAGTAAGTTCTCTCAGGTTTCTTGGGTCCTATGGTCTTAGTTGTGTGAACATAGCAATAACAATGATGATAGCCACGTGAATGTCTTGCATTTCAGTAGTGATTTACAGTTCTCAATGCCCTTTTCTTAGCATTATAATTTATTCCTTTCAAAACCCAGTGGGGTAGGCAGGAAGCATATCAACAATACCATCTTATACATGATGAGATTGAGGTCCACAAATTTAAAGTTAGATGACTTGTTGGAAGTCGTATTTGTAGAAGGTAGTGGAGCCGGAATTAAAGCACAGACCTTATTCTTAGTTCAATGGTTCCACGTATGGCCTGCATGTCAATCTGAAGTGATGACACTATTGGAAAGTGTACACTCAGGGAAAAGTGTCAAGTCGATAATCACCTGTCTCCGTTGGCGATATCAATCACCATTTCACTGTAAAGCCAAAGTACCTCAATCCATCCTTCCGCATGGAGTTGGTTTCCATGCTTATCTTGGAAATTCTTTTCATGGTCTGAAAGGTGAGAGGGCAAGTCAGGGTTCTTAATCTCATCGTGTCACTCACCTTCCTTCGGATCATCTTCAGATTCCCATTACCCTTCCTTCCAGAGCATCTATTTAAGTTCCCTGAAAGTGGACCTAACAGCCCTTTTTTCTCCTATTCCCACACAGGAAAAAGGAAAACATTAGATATTTCAAACACGTTGGTCTCTATGGAGAAAAGCATATTATTCTCGTTTTTCCCCCCAGGATCTCCCCCTTTATTTACATGCTCAAATCTCACTTATCCTTAAAAAAAAATCTATTTGATTCTCACCCTTCTTCAAATTACTTCCCAATCTCTCTGATTTTCACACCCCTCTTTCTTTCAGAAATGGTATTCTCTGATTTCTTTCTTCCTCACCCTGTGCTCCCTTTAATCAATCATTAAATATTGTAATTTTTGCTGTTCAAATTGCTTTACTCCTCTCCATCCTTTGAGGCTGTCCAAGTTTCAGCCTTTTTATCTTTTTCGTCGAACTCAGCTTCTCACTGGTACTCCTGTCACCAGTTTCTTCCTCATTTCATCTGTCCTCACATTGCTGCACAATGATCTTCCCAGTCCAAACAGATCGTGACCGTCTCCATTGCAAAGAAACCTCTTTAACTCTCCATGACCTGCAATATGTAACCTGAATTCCTTAGCTTGGCACACAAGACTCCTCACAAGCTGATCCAAACCTGCTTTTCAAGCTTTATTTCCTGCCTCAATCATTCTTCCTCCTTTCATGGCTCCATGCAGGTGCAAATGCTCTTCCCTCTGCCTGGTAAATGCTCATTCATCCTCTAACACCCAGCTCAAGGGTCACCATCTCCCATCCCCCTGTGGGATTCCAAAGTATTTTGATTATACCCCCTTTCAGCAGTTCTTGCCATATGGCATGACCATTTTTCCTTTTATGTATTCTTTTCCCTGACGATGCTGTGTTGGACTCATTGCCTGGCACACAGTAGGTTCTTCATAAACTTTTCAGTCAATATTGATATGAATAAAGAAATGCATGAATGGAGTGAGTGAACTAGGGAAATGTATTGCATAAATATCAGCCTATATGCCCTTTGTTCAACACAAGGGAAAAAAAAGTTCAACTTTACAATCAATAACTTACATGAAAGTGTGTGCTGTGTGTGTGTGTATACACATTTGTCCTAGAAACTATTTCCTAAGAGTATTTCAACTACTGTCGCTTTAACAGCTGTCATATATGTAAATATTGCAATAAATTTAAGCTTGCAGTTTTATGGCATGAAAGTGAAAATGAAAAATTCCAGTGAAACACTAGACTGCAGCAGTATCAGAGGCTAACGTTAAAGATCATATCACAAGATGTAAAGCCATATAAAGTAGTGAACCTTTTTTGACCTCTGACAAAAATGCACCATTAAGGGACTAGTAACTCATAGTTTTTATAATTAAAAGATAGTATATCATGAACTGTGAATTTTAGTTAATTCTCTATTAAAATAAGAGCAATAAAATAAAATATCCAATAATATGTGAATTGTTATTTCGCTCTATTTTTTTTTTTTTAAGACTTTTTTTTTTTTTTTTAAACCCCACATTTGTTTGTTTATTTTTGGCTGTGTTGGGTCTTCGTTTCTGTGTGAGGGCTTTCTCTAGTTGTGGCAAGCGGGGACCACTCTTCATCGCAGTGCACGGGCCTCTCACTATCGTGGCCTCTCTTGTTGCAGAGCACAGGCTCCATACGTGCAGGCTCAGTAGTTGTGGCTCACGGGCCTAGTTGCTCCGCGGCATGTGGGATCTTCCCAGACCAGGGCTCGAACCCATGTCCCCTGCATTAGCAGGCAGATTCTCAACCACTGCGCCACCAGGGAAGCCCGCCCTATTCTTTTGTATTTTCTAATTTGTCTGTAACAGGCACACATTATTTTAATAATGGGACAACAAAATAAAAAATAGCATACTTACTTATCTGTAGGCCAAAGAAAAGTTAAATTAATCAATGGCTAGATGTAATTTTTAGCTGCTTATATTAGATATTTCTTTGGATTTATTATATTTAAAAATTTAACTTTTGTTAAAAGACAATTTGGTTTGTTGTAATTTTGTTTATTTTAAAATTATTTTTATTTGTGATGGTAACTTTACCACATAGAAAATACAATTATTGAGATTTGTTTCTAGATTCCTTTTCTAGATTCCTTTGATCTGCCTTTGGTCTTTTACTTAGGCCACTCTGCCTTGTTATCTTCACAACATTAAGGATCTTATCTATCCACATAGAAAGATTACTATTCTTTATTAAAATTAAAGAGTATGGTAAAGAGGTTAAAAGACAAGGTTGGTTAGGTCAAGACTACAGAGGAAATTTTAGATAAATGCCTGATTTCTGGATCCAAGGCCAAAATGCCAATCTCTCCATTGCCCACTCCTATACAATTGAACATTCTCTTTCTTACTACACACATATGCTTCATGATAAAAAAGATTTTGTCTTCTTTCAACTCGTAATTGTGCATGTAGATTTAGATCACTTGCATAAATTTTTGACTTTGCCTCTATAACATAGTGTGCCTGGAAAATTCATTTTAGCTTTCATTTAAAAGGTAAAGGAAGCATCATATATCTTATAATACAGGAGGGAGATTACCAAAGGGAAAAGGAAAATGATCAAATTAAGGTAATCTCATAACTCTCTTCTTTAAACCGAGGGCTAAACTAAAGTTAAAAGCGTTCAGATTCGCAAGTCAACTCTCCTCCTATCCTGGATAGTTAAAGGTTGCATGTTCCTCATATAAAGCTGGCTTCTCGAAGGAAACCACAGTGAATCTATTATGTGAGAGCTCTTATTTCAGGATATTGCTGCTAGAATCCCTTAGAGTTTTTCCTGTAACCTTGAGCTGTCCCTCTAGACGTCATTCACCAGTCACACACAACTATATATAATCATACATTACAAAGTGAAACATTTTTAAATTTTCAATTAGATTATTAAACAGTATTTTGTCAAAAATATTTTTAGGAATTCTTCCCTCTAAACTTTATAGTTATTGGTTTTATTTATGATTGTATGGAACAACTACAATTCTTAAGAGAATTTTCAATGAACTTCAGCTTTGGCCATTCTGTCACGGGGCTAGCACAACTATTTGACTGTTGTTTGATTATTTATAAAGGGCTGGACTGCAGTCTGTGAGTTTGTCACTGCATTTTTTTCTTTTTTATTGAATGCTTTGGAAATATAAGAACAAAAATACAGCATGGAAATCAGGGAAAATGTAGTATCTGAGGAAAATATGGGAGTTTTAAATCTTACTAGTCCCCAAACGTGAATTTACTTATAACCAATTTCCTTCTCATTTGTGCAAAATTACTTCCTGGCCCTTAACTAAAGATTCGACTTTAGGATATGCTTCACAGGGACATAAATACTGGAATTCTTCAGGAAAACAAAATTCGTTCTCAAGTGGAATTAAAATTATATTAATTCATTGGGTAATGACCATCCTCTTTTTTCCTCTACTCTTACAGTAGTGCAATTAATTGCTACTCTTTTAATCTGAGAAATGTTGCCTCCACTTGTTTGATCATATTTTGTGATCACATAGTATAATCTTTATGCCTGCTTGTCAAATGCAGATTATTTAGTGTGTTGTCAGTCCATGTTGAGATGTTGAACTTTAAGAACAACGGTGAGCCAAGGAATGGTTTTAATATATGCAGTTTAAAAATGTCATGTTTGTGGGGGCAAAATGGATTGAGGGAGACAGATTGGAGACAGGAAGGTTATTGCAATAATCTATATTTTTTGTTTGTTTTTTATAAATTTATTTACTTATTTATATTTGGCTGTGTTGGGTCTTCGCTGCTGCTCATGGGCTTTCTCTAGTTGTGGTGAGCGGGGGGTACCCTTGGTTGCGGTGCGTGGGCTTCTCATCGCAGTGGCTTCTCTTGCTGTGGAGCACAGGCTCCAGGAGCGCAGGCTTCAGTAGTTGTGGCACACGGGCGTAGTTGCTCTGCGGCATGTGGGATCTTCCCGGACCAGGGCTCAAACCTGTGTTCCCTGCATTGGCAGGCGGATTCTTAACCACTGCGCCACCAGGGAAGTCCCACTGCAATAATCTAGATGGGGGATTACGGTGGTTTGAGCTGGGGCAGTGTCGCTGTCCAGCACACAGTGGGACATACAGGATTGCTCCTTGTAGGAAACTCTGCAGAAAGTGGAAATATTCAGAGTCATCTGCATAGAGGTGGTGACTGAAGTCGAAGTTGCAGAAGTAGAAGAGTTTTCCAAGGAAAAGAGAAGAGGGCTAAGAACAGAATCATAGGAACGCTGACTTTGAAGGGAAGGGTCAGGAAGAGGCCTGAGATCAAGAGCAGGCAAAGTACTGAAAGGAATCAAGTACTGACTAAGGGACCAAGTACTGACGCGTTGACCAAGACGAACTCTTTAGAATTCTCTTTGACAAACTTGCCTGCTGGTAGCATAGGCATCTTTTCTTGCATCATATTACATACCTGTGAATTCTTCATGAAATGAGTACAGATTAATTTGATCTTGCATATCTCATCTTAAACTGGCAGAAGTTGAATTCAGTATAATTGTACTATACAGTATAAGTAGAAAAAAGGAGACTAAAGATTGGAAATTTAAAAAGTAATAATTAAGATGACGGGATGCAGGAGGAGATAGTAGCAGAAAAAAAAGTATAGTCTTAACGATTGAGATGAGGGATACTAAACATACTCTCCGGAGTTTTTTCAAGATGGCAGCTGTAAAGAATGAGCTTTCCCTGACCTCCCAGCTGAGACAGATTACATGCTCTCAGATACTGCATGATTTCCCTTTGTAGCACTCCTCAAAATTGGAATAAAATGTAATTATATAATTCGTTAATTAAAGTCTGCCCTCTTCCCAGGCTGGAATATAAGCATCTGGAAGTCAAGGACTGAATCTGTATCTGGTAGGTGAAGCAAGATCATTAAATAGTTCTTGACTAAATGAGGCAGGGAACAAAGATCCATATGAAAAGTGCTGAAAGAGAACATCTGAGATGAGGGGAGATGGGATTCAGAGAGATGCAGGAGTCAACAACTGTCAAAACTCAAAAAAGTTTTGACACTAATCAGAGGGTGGCCATATGTCAAGGTTTGCCTACCGCATTCCTAGTTGACACCTGTTATCCTAGTGTAATTGTTAAAATCCCCATTTCATTTTCAAAAGTGTTCCAGTTTTTGTGATAAATAATATCGTCACCTTGACTAGATATTTGACTGAAACATCACACAAAGAAAAAATTATGTGCATATATATATATAAAATAATATGACTATATATGCATTTCATTCAAGGTGAAAGTTTATGGTAAGTAAAATATGATAAATAGAAACTATATAACAAACCAACCGTTTATAAAATTTAAGATGGCCTGGATTTCATCGATCATTTCTTTATTTGGCTCCCTGTCACCATTATTTTATTTCAAGAATATAAAATTGCTCAGAAAGTCCTGATTTCATTTTCCAAAATCCTATTTTCGCCATGACACAATGGAATTTTTAGGAGCCTAACTCTGTTTTTAATGGAAGTCACCACCACACTCTTCTGCTCCTTCAAACAGCTGTGTGTAAACTCCAGTCTTGAACACCACCCCCCCTAAATTTGCAAAGCCTTTGGAATCCTTTGGATCAAAACATCTTTTAACTGTGCATTTCTATTCTTAATTTGGACGTGAATTTGAAAGTTTCCCTGGTGGGTGGAATTGAATTGCACTGCTGATTTTATTAAGCTGATCAAACTTCGGTATCCTGTAGTAATTCTTTTCTATCTACTGTTCAGGATAAACAGATGCTCAAACTAATCCCAGAAAATACCAAGTAATAACTTTTCATTTCAGTGCAGGCCATGACAGGCACAGGTGAGGAGAGCGAACCATTCACAGTCTGTCCTGCTGCTCAAACAGCCAGCGATCTCTCTAGAATCTCGTGATTATTACTGCAACAGATGCCCCAGTTTGGGAAATAGTTGAAATTTTTCCTTGTCTGGAGAAGCTATAAACTTATCTTATTCATTTTGTATCCTGGTACATAGTAGTTGCTCATTATAAAATATTGAATAATGATCAATGAACATATTCCTTGGCATTGTTTTCAGTTTTGTTTAGCAAGTTTTTTACACAATTTAACTAAATTTATATAGCGTGGCACGCAGAGAGCCTTTTAAAATATTTATTGAAAACAATTTTTTTTAAATAAAATATTTATTGAACTGATAAGATATTATTCACCTATTTCCCCTTAAAAGGATTTGAGAGGCCTTATAATGAAAGTCATTTATCGACTGTTTTAAGAATTAAGTGAGGTTATATTTTTGAAAATTGTTCTTGGTGTGACAGGTTTTCATAATTATCATATAATAATAGTAATAATAATTATTATTATCATGGTCATCATTCCAACACTTAAAGATGAAAAATCACATAGTAAAAGAGTTGGGCAGAGGTCATCATACCAACATAATAAAGAAATAACTCAGAGCCATCCTCAAAATACTTGAGCAGATTTCAGTCCTAGTATTTCTGGGATCCTTGTTTACTGAGTATGATGCCTTAAACTACTGTGGATCAGGGTTCTCTCATTTCTGTTCCTGGTTCTATTAACTCACTAATTGTGTGAATACAGAGAAGCCACTTAACTTGCTCAGTCTCATTTTTTTATTTATAAAATGCTACCATTATCTGCTCCTCTTTGATCCCATAAGACCTTATAGTTACCTCTGTTATCAGAGCTGAGATATAGCAGGTGCTGGTCTAAACTTCTTACATGTATTAACTCATTTAATCTTCACAAATGCTATGTAAGTTTTCCCCATTTCCTCCTGTTCTCCCTTCCTTTTTTCCTTCTTCCTTTCCTCCCCTTCTTCTTTCTGTATCAAATTTATGCCCTTTCCAAAGCCATACATTTATTAAGAAACAGAGCCGGGATTTGAACTCAAGCAACTTGGTGCCAAAATCCAAACTCTAACCACTATTTTCCATCTTATTTTATTTTATTTCATTTTAATTAATTGGCTACATATGTCTCTTCACCACTAGAATTTGATCTCCTTAGGGCCAAGCACCATATTTTATTAATCTTTTATCTTCCTCATCCTCAAGTATTTTGTTGGTACCTGGCACATTGCACATATGCCATCAGTATTTGTCAAATGTGTACATGAATACTTGCCTGCTATCTCGAAGCAATATAACTCCTGTGATTAGATTATGTTATGTTGCAATGATGAGGGAATTTTGCAGTTGAATTAAGGCCCTAAATCAGTTGACTTTGAGCTAATCAAAAGAGAGATTGACTTAGGTAGCCCTGACTTAACCAGGTGAGCTTTTTAAGAGACTCAAAGCAGCAACAAAGTTCCTATTGGCCTTAAGGAGTAACTACCAGGATATGCAGAAGAATTATATGACAGGAAATGGTAGATGGTCTCTAGGAGCTGAGGGCCTCTGTTCTATGTCACAGGTACTGAATTCTGCCACAACTAGTGAGCTTGGAAGACAACCTTGAGCCTTAGACAAAATCATAGCCATGTCTGACACCTTGATTTTAGCCTGGTGAGACCCTGGCTAGAGGATTTAGCTAAATCCCATGGCCAGACTCCTGACCCATGGAAACTGTGCCATAATAAATGTGTATATTGCTTTTAGCTGCTGGGTTTGTCATAATTTGTTGTGAACAAAAATAAACACATCCAGGGCACTCTAGTTTAACTAGAGTTAGAGTTTCAGTTTTGTTGAATTCCTAGAGTTTGCATGCTACAGTGATGGAAAACATGAAGACAGAAAGGAAAGGGCTACAAGCGATGCAACTGAAGTAAAACCTTGTGTTGAAAATCTGTTCATATTTCTTCTACACATAACTTTGCTTTGGATGTCAAGTGCTGGGAATTCAGTTGTTCCTCCTCCCCGGTACTTGACACCCATCATCACTGGTCTGTACAAGTTTCGCTCTTGTTTTATTTTTTCCCTCTTTATTCCCCCCTTTCCCCTCCTTTCCACTGGCACCCTCTTTAATGTTTTGATGTGTCTTTGGCTATGTAATGACCCTCCTAAAATACAGTGTTACTGAGCTCCTCTATGTGTGCGACCTTACTTTATATAAATGGTACTGTGTCATAGCTCTCATTCTAGTTCTAATTTTATTCTCTTAAGTTTGTGAGTTTAAGGTCTAGCCACCTGGATCCTATTCATATTTTGTTTCTTACTGCTGAAAACACAACTACCACTGATCTATTTCCCTAGTCTGGAGGCCTCCTGGTAGCTTCCAACTCTTCTCCCACCCACAATATTATGACAAACCTCTTCAAATGTGCCTGCATATCGATGTGTGCTAGAGAAAGACTCCAGTGTTATTGATGGATCACAGGGAATGTAATTGGTTTTTACAGAGTGCTGTCAGTTTGCTCTCCAGAATGGCTAGTTTACATCCCAGTGGTGCATGAGAGTCCTACTTCCCCATAATCTTACCAAAACTTAGTATCGTATGATTTCCTACCTTATTTAATATGACGGGTGTAAAATCTTATCTCATTAGTCTTTTGAGTTTCCCCTTCTGCGCTGTGCCAGTTCATTTACTTTGCCTTTCTCTCTCTCTTTCTCCTTCTGTCTTCCTTCCTTCCTTCCTTCCCCTTTTCTCCTTCTCTCTCCCTTTCCTTCCCTCCCTCCCTTCTTATCTCCTTCCCTCCCTCTCTCCCTTCATTTCTTGTTCTTCTTTCTCTTTTCTTACTGATTTGCAGAAGTTTCCTATGCATCCAAATATTAATCTATTCTTCTAGGTATTATAATTATCTTTTCTAAACCTATCACCTGTTTCATCCTTAATTTTGATGTGCTGATTTTTTTCCCTATGATTTGAGACTTTGAGGTCTTTTGTAAAGTGTTCCGCACCCCAGTATCATGACAATTTTGTCCTTTCACATTTAGTTAGTTATTCAATTTGGAATTTATTTTTATATATGATGTAAGACACCAACTTTTGTTTCTCTCTGTAATGAACTAATTACTCCTAACCCATTCCATTAGCAAACTATTCTATCCCCACACATTTTTGGCACCAGTTTTTAATCCTATATCCACTACAGTTAAGCACAGATTAACTTCTGTTATTATTGTTCTGTTTGTTTCTGTGCTAGTGCCACACTAATTTTTCAAAAAATTAATAACTATGTAACAAGTGTTAAGTCTGGGTCCCTAAGAAGCAGATGCCAAAATGGGGGAGGGGCTGGAAGTTGGGAGAGCCATCAGACCATAATGCCAGTTTGACCTCAAGTGTAGAAGAGAGGGAAGGAAAGGAGAGAGGTTGGGAGAAAAGTTTTTAAGCTGCCACGCAGTTCTAAGGAGGGTTCAGCAAGGCTATTAGAGAGTCCTGGAGCCAACATTGGCCATCAGAAGCATTCCATGTCTCTCTGTAATGGGCTTGTCCTAGTATCCCTACTTTCTTAGTCAATTCAGGCTGTTATACCAAATATAGAATAGACTGGGTAGATTAAACAACAAACATTTTTTTTTCACAGTTCTGGAGTCTGGGATGCTAGCAGATCTGGTGTCTGCTAAGGAAGCAAGCTTTCTTTTGTCTCTTCTTATAAGAACACTAATCCCATTCATGAGGGCTCTGCCTTCATGATGTAATTACCACCCAAAAGTCTCACATCCATATACCATCACGTCGCGGATTAAGCTCATCTTGTGAATTTTTGGGTACACAAACGTTCAGTCCATTGCACCTGCCATGCTTAATACTTGACTGGAAGCAAGAGAGCTCTTGGACACAAGCACAAGCACGGTAGTGGATTTCAGAGTGCAGCAGCCGGGAGCTGGGTCAGTCACATTCACTGATCCTCTCGTTACCAACCACAGACCTCATGTGGATTCAAAAGTGAGTCTTCAAGACTGACTTAGCAATTCTCAGATAGCTGTTTTTTCAAATAAATTTTAATAAGTTTGTAAAGTTCTTCAAAATAACCTAGTGGAATTTATATTGGAATTGTATCGAACTTTTAGATTAATCTGGGGAGAATTTATATCTTTAAAATGTTAAACTTTCCCATTCACAAACATATCATACCACTTTATTTATTTGGGTGTTCTTTTAGGTAGTTTAGTAGATTTTAAAATTTTCTCTATACAAGCCTTGTGGTTAAATTTTAGAAAATTTAGAAGACTGATTGCTGTTGCCAAGACTATTCATCATTTATTTATATGGTTTATTACTCAACATATAACTGTTACTTTTTTTGTGTATTACACATAAGAAACAATCAATTTTTTGGTTCAAACTCTGTCCTTATGATTTTCATCTCCACCATTTAAGTGGAAAAGCCTCTTTTAAAAAAATAATCTTGTTAATATACTTTCTCTAACCTACCTTCAAGCGCTTATGAATGTGTGAAATGAGCTGAAGCATCTTGTAAATGGAAATGTGTTAAATAGACTAGAGTTTTCACAGAGTCCAGAAGACACTGGGTACTCAAGAAATGCTTGTGGGCTGTAGGTGGAAGAGGATATTAGTATATTAGTGTAGTATATTTGCATTTTCTGACCCCCAAACTCTCTAGTCCTTCTTCAACTACATATTGGACATGCCCACTTGAATTCCTCAGATTCAATATCCAGCATGATATTCCTGTAAGTGAGTAGTGCCCTATTCTAACTAATTTGCCACAGTAATTTACATTTAATAGGAGCTTCTACGTACATGAATGTTATCTGTCTCCTAGGACATATCTCACCTTTACAAACGAAGCATAAGAATATCTTTTTTGTGTAGGTTCAAATAAATATCTCTGATAGTGCCTTCAAATATAACTCCCAATCTAATGAAGTATACCATCATGTACCTGCCGCAGACTCAGGGACAATAAAGCTGAAAGTGAAGAAGGAAGCCAGGTAGATCTCTGATCAGGGCAAATCATGACTTTGAGGTACTAAAAATATGCCTTTTAAGTGTAACACAGGAAATATGTTTCTTTAAAATTCATAGAGCTTCTCCATTTCTTTTAATTTTATTAATTTATTAACGTGTTTTCCAAACTAATTTATGCATATCAATAAAATTATTTTGAAATATGTATAATCACTAAGTAACAACAGCCTCCCATCTAAATCTTAATGCAAAAATTGATGTTTTCTGGTTCCCTCTACTGTTAATTTGACATAATACGTCTATCTGTTTTTTGTGTTTTTTTTAAACATCTTTATTGAGGTATAATTGCTTTACAATGGTGTGTTAGTTTCTGCTTTATAACAAAGTGAATCAGTTATACATATACATATGTTCCCATATCTCTTCCCTCTTGCATCTCCCTCCCTCCCACCCTCCCTATCCCACCCCTCCAGGCGGTCACAAAGCACCGAGCCGATATCCCTGTGCCATGCAGCTGCTTCCCACTAGCTATCTACCTTACGTTTGTTAGTGTATATATGTCCATGCCTCTCTCTTGCCCTGTCACAGCTCGTCTATCTGTTTTTATCACTGACTTTAGTTGTTTTTCTAGGTTCTGGAGACATTCAATTTTCATTCCACACCCCCCTAAAATATTTCCCCATGAGTTTTAGGCCATCTATTGGCCACTTTCCCTCAGCTCAGTAAAGCCTCAGGAACAGTGTCTGCCTAATCCCCTATCACCATATAAATAGGCAATAAAGAATTTACAGCAAGGGCAAACCGTATGAGGAAAATATTTAAAAGATCGTTAAAGTAATTATTCCCTGGAAGCCAACGTAATTGTTTTAAAATCAGATTTCTAGATCAGATGGCTATCGAATGAGTGTAAAGTTGAGAGAGTTAAGCTCAAAGTATGTCTTTGACACGGCATTTAGCAGTCTTTCAAAAAGGTGGTTTCGATTTCATTGTGAAATCATACAGATGAAACAACATACATCGTATTATTGGGTTTACCACTGGGCTGAAGGTAGAGGTACACATTTCACCCCTGGTTTGCTTGACTTTCTCTGAGCCACTGGTCAAGTCAACTTTCTTGATAGCTAGGTTTTTAGGTTTCCTGGTTTATATTGTACTTGTCACCCACTCAGGGAATCTCTAGCTAAGGAAGAGGAAGTCCAACTTGGTTCACCGAGGCTCCTCAGTAACTATATACTTTCCCACCCCAGCTTTATGTATGCAGACATTTCAGACAAGCTCATTTGGGTCCTGTTGACCAGGAATTTGTGACACCGTGGATGGACCCACAGTAGCTCTCACCACTGTAAATAAACCTTCTGTGCTACAAATGGGAGGAGCCTGGGACAGAAAGGAACACTAAGCAGCCACATCTTCCTCACTGGTGTAAAGACTTAATGAATGAAGAACGTTCGGGCTTCCCTGGTGGCGCAGTGGTTGAGAGTCCGCCTGCCGATGCAGGGGACACGGATTCGTGCCCCGGTCCAGGAAGATCCCACATGCCGCGGAGCGGCTGGGCCCGTGAGCCATGGCCGCTGAGCCTGCGCGTCCGGAGCCTGTGCTCCACAACGGGAGAGGCCACAACAGTGAGAGGCCTGCGTACCGCAAAAAAAAAAAAAAAAAAAAAAAAGAATGTTGAATAAGACACTTGGGAAATACAGGAGACTCTGTAAAGTGCCAAATTATCAGTAAGATTACTTATTGACAAAACCTAAGTGTCAATACACAAAACCTCAGGATGTGATGATTTATGTATTTATCGCCAATAAAGATGTAACTGAAGCCCTAGTGTTAGCTGATTAAATTACATCGGAAGGTGTATTCATTTTCTATTGCTCACATAACAAATTACCACAAATTTAGTGGCTTTAAAACAACACAGGTTTATTATCTTATAGTTCAGTAGGTCAAAAGCCTGCATGGGTTGACTGGTTTTTCTGCTCTGGGCCTCACAAGGTCCAAATCAAGTTTCTGCCAGCGTAGCTCTTACCTGCAGGCTCTGGAGAAGACTTTTCCAGACTCGCTAAAGTGGTAGGCAGAATTCAGTTGCATGCAGTCATGGAATTGAAGTCTCCATTTCCTTGCTGGCTGCCGGAGATCATTCTCAGTTTCTAGAGGCTGCCCATCCCCTCGTTCATGGCCTCCTTCACTTTCAAAGCCAGCAACAGTGGTTGGTCTTCTCAAGCTGCAAATCTCTTTGACCTCTGCTTCTGCCTCGTCTGCTAAATTCTCTGCTTTTAAGGAGTCATGTGATTAGATTGGGCCCACCTGGATAATCCAGAATGCTCTCTCTCTTTAATTACATCTGAAAGTCCATTTTGCTATATACCATAACATAGTCACAGGCTCCAGGCATTAGGGTGTGGGCGTATTTGGAGGCCCTTAGGCAGGCCACAGGCCACAGAAGGTGAATTATAATGACTAAGTCATTCTCTGGGATCTGGTTTGTGTGCATCTCCTTTTTAGCATGACTAGGAAGAGGCGACGTGTTTGGGAGGAAATTCATTGTATGATGTTTCCAATGGCCACCTCATCTATGAGTCACTTTCCAGTTGACAGCAGAGTTCAGCAGCCTTTATAGTCCATTTATTCCTAGTGGACCTGTCAGGGATCAGGGTCATTCAAATATGCATAAGACCAAACAAAGGATGTGCTAATTGAGTGAATTTTGTAGTTTTTAGTCTCTGAAACACTTTAGTGTTATTATTCGAGAAACTCAATATCCCAATCTCTGTCTTTGGTGCCCACACTGAGGTAAAATTAAATCGCTAGAAAGGATTTTTAATTGATAACTTGGAGAGTAAAATAAAAGTTGGCAGCTGTCCAGACAGAACTTTTAGCTTCCTATATGACACTGGTTTAAACAGTGCTTCTTACACGAGATCTTTTGTGCCTCTTGAACTCAGAGGTACCAAAAAACTAATGAAAATTTCTATCATTAAACTAGCTTGAGAAATAGAAATGAATTTACTAGAAGGTAAGCTCCCTAAGGACAAAGATGGAGGATTTTATTCACTGATATATTCTAAGGTTCTAGCATAGCATAAGCATTCAGGCAATATTTGTTGAATGGATGAATGAAGAATGAATAAAAGAACGAAATAAGTGTTATCATCACATGCAAATTAAATGAATCTGGACAATCTGCCATGACCTTGATTTTCTGTGTTTGTTTGTAAGGAAGTTAATCTGATATCAAAATAAATGCATATAAGGAGATGTCTTTAATGGAGGTCTTTGCATAATTGTCTTTTTATTTATTTGTTTTTGGCTGTGTTGGGTCTTTGTTGCTGCGCGTGGGCTTTCTCTAGTTGTGGCGAGCGGGGGCTACTCTTCGTTGCAGTGCCCGGGCTTCTCAATGCAGTGGCTTCTCTTGTTGTGTAGCACAGGCTCTAGGTGCGAGGCTTCAGTAGTTGCAGCACTTGGGCTCAATAGTTGTTGTTCGCAGGCTCTAGAGCACAGGCCCAATAGTTGTGGTGCACGGGCTTAGTGGCTCTGCGGCATGTGGTATCCTCCCGGACCAGGGCTCGAGCCTGTGTCCCCTGCATTGGCAGGTGGATTCTAAACCACTGCACCACCTGGGAAGCCCTGCATAACTGTCTTATTGAAAGCTTATTATAGATATAATATTACAATATGACAACCTCTGTGACTATTGTAAACTGAATTGGCCAAACGCATGAATGAAAAAGTGTTTGATGATACTCAGACTCTGAATTATATGTGCTAACAGTATGAATCCAGGCTTAAACATTTTGCCAACACTTCGCTGTGTTCATTATTTCAAATCTCTGTGTCTATAAAACTATTTCCCATAACTCTTAACTGTGGCAAAATTTCTGTTTTAAAAATGCATGGAAAAAAATTGAAAGCAATATGCTAAAATATTAATGGTGATAAGGCCATGGATGATTATTTTGTTTATAATTATAAAAAAATACTACGAGCATTTGAGCACATTTTACTTTTTATAGCCAGAACACAGTATCCTCCACCAAAGAGCAAAGTCTTGGCACCTCCCCTGACTCCACTGGCACTGTCTCTTAATAGTCAGTAAGGTGGTAAAAGAGACAAGTGGATTATTTCACAGACATCACAGAACTGAGGTGGAAACTATAAAAAGAAATAAATCAAGATTTGATATGGTAATAAAATTTTTCCTAGCTTACATATCCTTTCACATTAATTTTTATGTTAATGTTTTATATATTCAAAACAGTTGTGAGTTGGATGAAAATAACTACAAGATAGAAGGAATTAGTCAATGATTTTAAGGACTTGTATGTCTTAAGTTCTATGAGTTTGACAGATTCCTACAAACTGGCCAGGAAAACATCCACAAGGCAGGCAACCGGGTGAGTTTCCACTCATTCTGCTTCCCAACCCCCAACCCCTTGTATCTGGTAAAGTGGGAAAAAATTACTGTACATTCTTCTGGGGGAATCCTTGCTTTCCTTTTTGGGCATTCCACTATGGAAGTCTGTATAAATAGAAAATGATTATCAGAAAATCAAATGTTTTAAAGTTTACAAAATCTTCTCACCAGTACAGATTAAAGTTTGCATCCTTCAAGAGTAAACAGAGCGTGAGAATTTGGATTGTGAAGCAGTTACAGTAAGGTAGAGTCTGTGACTAGCTTCTGTGCAGAGCAAACTGGCTAAAGTTGAAGGGGAGGGCACGAGAGGGTCGCCTCCTTCCGGAGACTCATCAGCAACGTAGAGTTGTTGTGTCAACAGGGAAAAGTGTCAGACTCCAAGAGTCACAGCCACTAAAGAAAGGGTGTAATCCACACATCCTTATGTACAACTGCTTGGAGCTTTTAAAATAATGAAGTGGGCAGTTCATAGGTTATACTTCATTCTGTTTTTGAAGAATGATTGTAAAAACTAACAAAGCCACACAGAAAAAAAAAAAAAGCTTATGAAACCAAAAATATGACCTGTACACACTTAAATTGTATATTTGCTTTTCTCATAATATTTAAAGGATTTAAAAGAATGTTTACACCCTAGCTTCTGACCATATATATTTTTCAGGGGTATTCAAACAGAAGGAAATATTTGGAAAAACTGTGAATAAAATTTGATATGGGATGCATTTAACAGCTGAAGGATTTCACACTTAGAACCCAATTTACCAAGCTTTGTAGCTGGCATTATTTCAACTCTAGTCCTGGAAGTCATAATTTCCCAAAGTTTTTTTTCTTGACTTGAAAATTATTTCTGTAAGGAACATATATCATTTCAAAAATGAAGTTATCATAGCTGACTTTGGCCAGGCATAAATAAATAACTTCAAGAAGAAATGTCTGAGAGCATTATTCACTCCCAGTAAAATCCAACCATCAGTTTCAGTTCTTAATGTTCAAAATTCTTTCTTTGCAAGCAAACAATCTATGCTTTTACATTCCCTAGCCTTAATTAACAGAAGAAACTGGCCACTTTGTTAAAAAATCAAATACAGAGTTTCAACATGATAAATAGCAATAATAAAGAATAGAAACCAGCTCAATTTTGTTCTAATTGTGTGTGTGCTTTGGGGGTGATGCAAGGGGTGGTTAGAATAATAGTGAGATGAAGATGAAGAGATTCGGAGGAACTGGAGTGGGTTTGTTTTTACTTGTAAGAATAAGGAAGGAAAAGAATGGGAGGGGAACTATATTCAATATCATGTAATAACCTATAATGGAAAAGAATCTGTAAAAGAATATATATATTTTGTGAATCACTTTGCTTTACACCTGAAACTAACACATCATAGATTAACTCTACTTCAATTTTTTAAAAATGGTAAAAATAAATAAATAAAAAATAAAAATAAATGGTAACCCAAGAGACTTAGCAGGGAAGTAAACACACCCCACGCAGCTATTGGTACTATCACCTGGTTTGCTCTGTCCCAGGTCCTGTGCTGAACACTAGAAGATGGATGGACAGTGAGAAAAGGGGACACTGTATGCTTCCCATCACAGGCTTTTCTTGGTGAGGCCTCCAAGCCAGAGCTTCCCTTTATGCATTCAGACTTCTCTAGATTCAAGAAAAGGGACCAAAGCTTGGAGTCTCTTTTCAAATTGTAATTTGATGCAGCTCCAAAGAAATTACAAAATTGCCCGTAATACAGCCATCATCCTGAGACATCAAGTTGTCTCAGCCTCGCCTGTATTCACTGAAACTTCTCACTTTGGCTCCATAAACCATTCCCTAGTCAGGATTCCATTTTGAACCTCACATTATGGCATAAATTTGGCTTGCTGTCATTTGTTTTAGCAACTATATTCAAGTGCTTTCCTTAAAGAAATGTTGAGGTTTTAATCTTATGAGAAGTACCATGGTGTGGTGGAAATGGCAAGTATCTGAGAGTCAAACAAAATGCTTGTGTCCTGGTGCTGCAATTTACTAGCTGTGTGACTCAGCAAATTACTATGCCTTTCTGGGATTCAAGTTACTCATTTGCAAGGTATTGTACTAGATTATGGTAAAGATATAGTACTATACAGCTGAGCCTTGAACAATAAGGGTTTGAACTGCTGGTCCACTTATACATGGATTGTTTCTGATAAATATAGAAACTGTTTTTTTTTATTTTACAGATCTTTAAATTAACTAAGTGTGGGGAAAAGTTTGTGTTCAATTAGAGATCACAATACGTGGAATCAAAAGAACCAGTATTTGGCAGAAATAGATTCACAGATATAGAAAACAAACTATGGCTACCAAAGGGGATAGCAGGTGGTAGGGGAGAGATAAATTACGACTTCGGGATTAACATACACACACTACTATATATAAAATAAGTAAACAACAAGGAACTACTGTATAGCACAGGAAACTATACTCAATATCTTGTAACAACCTATAATGGAAAATAATCTGAAAAGATGATAGATAGGTAGATAGATAGATAAATAGATAAATAGATAAGATATAGATATGTATAACTGAATCACTTTGCTGTACACTTGGAACTAACACAACATTGTAAATTAACTATACGTCAGTTAAACAAAAACAAAAAAAGAACTAGTGTTTGCCCCTGATTCTATCCAAACCATTTCATCTTCTGCTGTGGGAGTCGTGTATCAGTTCCTTTGTTTTTGAGGCAGAGATAGCAATATTCAAATCTTCAAATGTGTGGGGGTCAGCACCCCTAACCCCTGCATTGTTCAGGGGTCAACTGTGCATATTTCATATATATGACATACATACCCATGAGATTGCACCCAGAATAATTCAAAAAAGATGATGAAGTTTCTATAAATCAATATTTCTAATCCTTTGTCTCGTCAGTGCTGCATCAAGATTTCAAGTTTTGTAAAAAGTCACTAGAGAATTATAAAAATAATTTAAAATTTTATTTTAACATTTAAAAAGCTGGCTGTATGTGTTACCGTAGCTCTCATTTTGAAAGAAATGAGGCCACAGAACTAAAGCAAACATCAATGTCAATTTTATACCAATTGTTGAAAGTATCGTATAAATTGTGTAAAAGAAGTGGTCTAAAAGAAGCAGTAGTACTGTAGTCGTACTATAATCTAAAAGTAGTAGTATAAAAGTAGTCTAAAAGATACATTTCTTATGGAAAACTGAAGATGGGACCACTGAAGCCCTGTTAGATTGTAGGGTAAGTTTTGGTGTTTTTTATTATGCCCGAAGTCTGGTTCTATTATGAGTTATGTTGAATATCAAAAAAAGTATAATTATTCTATATCCTGAACCTGCCCTTCTGCAACTGGTATAAAGCTGAAGGCCTAGAATATTTCAAAATATTATCTCCTGTCACTCCACCACTCATTTTAAACAAGATCTCTGGCCACAGGCCTAATTAAATACATGGAAATCTGTTGTGCCCCTAGTGATGTTCTACTTAATTCCTGGCCAGACACCATGAGCTGTACCGTGAAAACAAGTTTACACAAGATTTCAAAACCTGCTTATCCCTGTTTTAACACCTGTGAAAAAATATACATATAAGACTGTCATGTGGCACACAGAAGTCTCAGGTGTCTCTCTGTTTAGAAGCTGGCAGTCCTGAACAGCAAGAGGAAATAAGGTTGTAATATTAATAAACACCTGCCAGTACTATTCTACTCATTGGCTCCAATCCAGCGAACTAGTTAATCAACAAAACCTAACAAAACAATTGTCTAAACCCGAAGGCAGTGTGTGTTACCACATGGCTCTGGGTCCACCCTGTGATAAAATATGAGAAGCCTGTGTACTGTACTGTTCTGTAAAATAGGAGAGCAGAGCGTATGCCTGAGCAGGCAGTTAAAAATAACAACAGTAATAACAGCACAGTTTCTATGTGTCAGGCACTATTGTGGGTGGATCCCGGAGACACTGCACTGAATGGGAAAATAAAAGCCTCTGCTTCCATGGAGGTCGCATTCTGGTGGGAGAGACAGGTGACAATAAGCTCAGTGATTCCCCTTCTTGATATTCTCATCACTCTGCTGATTCCCCTCATAGTATTTATCAGTGAGATGAAGAATCATGGGGGTGGGTAGGGGGCAGATGCGGCAGAGCAAGGGCTACTTTAAAGTATCAATTGATGGAAGACAGACACGGCTGAAGAAGAGACATTTGAACAGACATCTGAAGGGGGAGAAGGAACCAGGCCTGATAGAACGGGAGAGGATGGACTTCTCCAAGATAAACGCAGGTGCTCAGAGAGGTGACGTGAGAAAGCAGAGGCAGTCGTAGTCAAACCTATTTCTGACCAACTACAAATATGTTTTCTCCATGACACCAGGCTAACCGCCTTCTTTGGAGTAAAGAAAATTTGGATGACTCTACGGACATTCGTAATAATACGTTTCTTTCCATTCTTAGGTGTGTTAGCATTTTTTATTAGACCTTGAATATGTGTGACCATCTCAGAACACATTCCTCAGGAAGGTTTGGAAGCACCATAGCGATATTGCATTCTGTACCAAAATGTTTTTTCCACTTTATGTTTTTAGGCCTTATTGCAAAAGTCTTGTTCCTTGGAATATTCAAGTGCTCGGTATTTAAAGTAGCATGTATTGTATAAATCCCATTTCCACACACGGATCAAAGAGTCGAGAGGAAAGAAAACACATCCAATTGCGGAGGAGAAAAAGAATAAGAAACTACAACTTTAGAAAAATAGGTTGCTAACAAATAGATTTTACTAATTAGGTAAAATGAGAGGATGAACCAGAAGGGAGTTACGCATATTGTTAGGTATAAGCTGCTTGAAGACAGGCTCTGTGGCCGTTTTATCTGTTTCCCAGACTGTGTCTGTCACAAAGAAATACTTCAACAAATATTTGTTTAAAAAGAATGAAAAATGAGTGATAACCAAGCCATTGGCCAGCAATGTATTTTAAGAGAATGATAGTAAAATATTTCTACTATGTGGACCCAAAGTACACAAAGAAATGCATTAATATCAAATAAAGAAACCACAGAACAATTAAACAATGGCATTGCTCTCCCTTAGAAGAAAAGATAGCAAATGCTAAACGAAAAAGCCAGATAAAAATATCTGTGCATCAAATAGTTGGGATATACATTCATGTTTCTTTATTATGTGAACTATTTAAGCCCCCCATTCCCCACTAAAAATCCCTATTGGTTTTGCTCATATGAAGACAGCAGGATAAAAATAAGTTTTTAAAATATCACTACTTTCCTACTGAAGGCTTTTAGCTATGGGCGGTTGAAGAGTTAGAAGCTATGGAAATAGAAAGGAGAGGTTGGAGACCCAAACCTGGTTTCTTTTATAATTCCCATCTGGATGATTACAACTGAATTAAAGAACTTTGCTGAATTATTCTGTTGGCCTCAGTGAGGCCTCTGTCTGGCCAGAGATTCAGAAACAGAAACACATGGCACAGGGCGCAGGGGAGCCCAGACAGAGAGAGGGCTGTGGCTTCACTCACAAGCACCCACACACTCTCACACAGAAACACACACACACACACACACACACACACACACACACACACACACACACGGCTTTCTCACCGGTGGATCAAGAAACTCTTCAAACTCTTAAAATTAGAAAAGACACACATGAGCACTCTGAATCAGAAATATTTCAAGAACATTCTAAGAATAAATAAGCCATTTGTCTAATGCCATGATTACTTAATGACACCATCATTTACCATTGTGTAAATATATTTGGAAATGAAAGACAATTGTAGTCTGTTAGAGCAGCATAACATGCCACCTCTCTAGACTGGACCAAACAGGTTCAGACAAGAACTGGTTATCATAATGATTATTTTAATTTATTATTATAATGCTCGTAGTGCACTATTGTATTATTTTAATCTGCAGCAAGATAGTATTAAAGGAGAGTTATCACTTACTCAAATAACTACTTGAAACATCAGATCTTAGAAAACAAAATCAGTGTTCAAGGGACCATCAAACCCATTGTTAATCAAATGTACAATTATGCATATGTTAGAAAACTACTAAAAATTAAAGGCATGATTAGTGGCGATAATAAAATGTGAAAAACACATGATCAAACAAGTATAGTAAAATGTTAATGGTAGAATCTAGGTGGTAGGTACATAGGTGTTCACTATAAAGTTATGTCAGCTTTTCTGTACATTTGAAAATCTTCTTAATAACATAGGAAAAGAAAATTTAGGTAACATTCAAAGTGATAACTAAGAGAAATGAGTTAAGAACACAAAGACTCAGAAGGGTGAACCACTGCTGTGCCATGGCCCACAAGAGAGGCAGTGTAGTCCGCTAGCTAAGAGCATAGTCTTTGAACTTAAATATTTACATCGAGAATCCAATCTCCGCTCTATTATTTACCAGCTGTGTAACCACGATGTAGTTACTCTGTACACCTCTCCTTTGGCATCAGGAAAATGGAGATGATATTGCCTACTTTACAAAATATAAACACAGAAAAGTCTTAATATCAAACATTATTCACACTTGCCGTTATTAACAATTATGAAAATACAACAAAATGCCACCAATAAGGGTATAAATTAATAAATTAGATGCATAATACTACAAATATTGATATGCATATATGCGTATAAAATGTAATAATACGGTGCATCATTTAAGTTGTTTTTGGGAGCAAACAATGAAATACTAAAGTAAAGGTCCAATAGAGATTTATGCATATCTCACATAACAAAATTTCAAGATGAAAAAGGTTTCATGGTTGGTTAATTCAGTAGCTTAACAAGATCACGGTGCTGGGGGAGAATTTGGTTTCCTCTAAGTTGGCTGCAGCAGCTTCAGTCATAACTTCTCAGTGTAATATCCAAAGGCAAGAATAAAAAGGAAGTTATTCCTTGCACATCTCTTGTTATCAGGGAGGAAGCATTTTCCCAGAAATCCTATGACATATTTACCCTTGTATCTCATTAGCTAGAAATGAATCACATATCCACCCATAAAACTTCACTGACAAAGGAAAAAGAATTGCAAGGTTTGTCTTTGAATAGTCATGGTTTGTCCCTGGATTAGGACATGGGGTCCAACTTACCTGAGTGCAGTACTGAAAAAGAAAACAAAAAAACCCAGGGTTATGTTGGTAAGAAAGATGATGAGAATGGCCATTGAGTTGGCAATTAACAGTTGTATGCTATATATGGAAAATATTAATGATAATAAAAACAAAAAAAATACATGCTGATCACAATAACTATGTGACATAAAATAACAAGAACCTCTGTGACATAAGAAGATTTTTAAAGTTACTAGGATTTGTTTCTGCAGCAAAGATTCTACAAAAGTGCTCCACACTGAAGTTAATTACTTGGTGAAACTATGCTACGTGCGCCTTTAATTGAAAAGGATGGAAGATTTTTAGGAAACAAGAGATTCACTTCTAAACAACAAATTATTCCTCTGTCAAAATGTCTCTGACAGGGCTTCCCTGGTGGTGCAGTGGTTGAGAGTCCGTCTGCCGATGCAGGGGACATGGGTTCGTGCCCCGGTCCGGGAGGATCGCACATGCCGTGGAGCGGCTAGGCCCGTGAGCCATGGCCTCTGAGCCTGCGCGTCCGGAGCCTGTGCTCCGCAACAGGAGAGGCCACAACAGTGCCAGGGCCGCGTACTAGAAAAAAAAAAAAAAAAAAGTCTCTGATAACTCAGAATGTACATTAATAATGCCTTTGTTTTACACTTATTTCTTCTGGGTAAGTGTTAAATTAATAAGTTGGTGCCTATTATAGAATAAATGTTACAAATGCCTGTTGTGATAAAAAAGATTTTTATTGCAGTGTGTGTCTTTATTAGTTACACCAAGAAACTGTACATAAATGGCTCAGTTTGGTTCAAGCTTTTACCATAAGATGTTCTATATACAGAATGTGATATTCTGGATTGTGTTTGGTTAATGAAAAACATAGTTTATTATATTGAAGGGGGCTATTTAAAGAGTTCTTAGAATTATGTTAACTAAGACTAAAATTTAAGTGGATTGCTCTGTCATTAGGTGCTAGAAAGGTGGATGAAGTAGGACAATGTCCATATGAAGCTTTTAGATAAACAAAGTTTTACATGAATAGGTAACCAGACAGACCTTTGGAAAACATGTCCAAGGTCCCCAGCTGATAGTATTTTGGGAGGCTTGTATTCAGGCCAAAAATCTTTGAAAGTCCTTAGGGAGCTACAGTACCTAAGTTTCAGCTAATTTAGCATCATTTAAATGGGGCCATGCTATGTATCTTAGGGTCTGGATTTCTTTATTTCCAATTACTTAATGGATTTATTGAAAAACAGTTCTATTTAAAAAATCTTATTAAAAAGGCCCATGTGATTTTTCTTCATTTTTATACTGAAAATATATGCCACTGCTTTGAATTAAATTCATTTCAAATCTACAAATATCTGCTGAGTTCTTACCATTTGTAAACGCTGTGTTAAGTGAGCTGGAAGAGCAAAGGAGCTAAAAACATACTTTTAAAATGTCAAGAAACCTAGAACTGAGTTGTGAGTATCCTCAAAATATCTTTCTCTGAGATGTTTTGTCAATTGAAGATTTTGGTGTTGGCGGGTGGCGGGTAATATGCCTCTGGATAGAAAATAAAACAGATGAAGGTAGGTAGAATAAAGGACGGCATTGTAAGGAGATTTACACAGTTTCATCCACATCTATATTACTCAAAAACTTTGCTTAACAGTGAACATGTGTTTCTTTGTAATAAACATTTATTTTCACCTTAATATCATTTAACACTAATGATAATTGATTTACACTCATCACTGTCATAGAAGTTATAATATGTACCTTGTAGGCAGCCTTCAAGATGGCCCCAATGATCCCCGCCTCCTTGTCATATTCTCACCCTTGTGTATTTCCCTCCCACATCATACCAGTGTGGGTCCATACAGCCAACCAAATATGGCAGAAGGGAAGTATATCACTTCTGAAATTAGCATATGCAAGACTGAGGCTTCTCTTTTGGGGCTCTCTCTCTTTTTCTCTCTCTCATTACTTGGTGTGGGGAAAGCCAGCTGCCATATCAAGAGCACACTTAGGCAGCCCTACAGAGAAGTAGAGGTTCACGTGATGAGGAACTGAGGTCCGCCAGCCACCATAGATCTTAAAAGTAGATCCTCCAGCCCCACCTAAACATTCAGATGACTGGACCCAGCCAACCTCTTGAGTGCAACCTCAAGTAAGAGCCACCTGAGTCAGATCTACCAGCAGAGCTCAGGAACCATATGAGATAATAAATGTTTGTTATTTTAAGCTGCTTAGTTTGGGGTAATTTTCATGCAGCTATAGGCAACTAATACAATGTTCAAGGTCATCCCCTGACTATCAGCCATACCAGGGTTAGGTTCAGTTATTGGAGAGTTTATTCAACAAATAGTCATTAAGCACCTGCTATTTTTTAGCTTAACTTGCTCAGATTTTCTACCTTAAAATTTTGTTCTAAGAAGCCCATTATTCCTCAAAGCCAAGGATTTTTAGTGTACATTTTCCATCTCAGCTCTTAACAAGAGCTAAGAAATTACTAAAGTAAATGATTTTATGTATGCAACTTGTAATTTGCTATCTTTCAAATAACTTTCTCTGTTTTCTAGATAGATAGGTTTGGAATACTTATTTTAACCAATTTTTATTTGTTATATAATTCTAGCTAATATACAAACTCCCAAATTTCAGTGGCTTAAATCCGTCAAACTATTTTTTACTCTAGTAGGTCCAAAGTGGATATGCTGGTAAGTGGGGAGCATTCTATGTGATTCTTCAAGTATTCTGGATTCTTGTATTTCATGGATCCTTTACTGGTCATTTGCATCTGTCCAGTAGACCAGAGAGGAAGGAGTGTGCAGGATTGAGTAGGATGTTTTTTATGCACCAGACCTTCAAGTGGGAGACATCCCTCCAACCACACTCTACTAGACTTTTCTATTCTTCCCAATCCTAGAAATCTTCATCAAGCCGAAAGCTCAGAAAATGGACTCATTCCTAATCTTTCGGGCCAGACTGTTGAGACGTGAAAAATAGATTCTCTCATTCAATTGCCTGTTTTAGAAATCAAAAGCAGGCTATTAATTTTGTCCCTTGTTTTTCTGCTATGCCAAGTTGAATCTCTTTTTGTTTTGTTGTTGCTGCTGTTTATTTTTAAATCCAAATAGCTTCCCCCAAAGCTTAGCAGAACTGGTGGGGATACTAAATTTTTGACACAGTTTTTTAAAACTAGGTAAGACAAGTACAGTAATAATAATTCCTTTGAAATTTAATTTTCACAAAGTATTTTTAATTTGTATTTAAAGTACGCATGAACTTGGAATATTTAGGTTGAATGATGTATACAAAGATGAATAATCTCCCTCTATATAGCCATTTACATATAAAATCAATCACTTCATATATAAATCTAAATTATATAAATATTTACTTTATGAACATTTCTGTGATTTACACTGATAGTTTAAATCATAATTGTATTATCAGTAATTACTCATATACATGCATTCCCATATATATACCTAATACACATATCTTTATACTGCACACACTCTCACACTGATCCATAGGCAATATGTTTCATGTGATTCCAACATTATTCTGTTATATAATGAAGGGCCACCAGAGCAAAGACCAAAGATTATAAAATTTTCATAACTTCTTGGCATGGATATTAAAGTTACCCTGGAGGATATTAAATTAGTCATTCTACTATAGAAAACCTTCTAAACTTTTTCCCCTTGAAATAAAACATATTTTTTTATGTAAAAGAGGCAGGAAATAATCAAATCTCTCATTTCTGAGCCAACTTTGTAGTTTCATAGTCTCATTTCAAATATACTACAGAGGAAGGTAAAATTGATAAATCATGAAATAGAAAATTACACAGAACTATGAAGCTTACATTCTTTTCTTCTAAAAAAATAATTTAAGTGCTTTATAATGATTATGGTTTACATGAAAAAAGAAGCAAAACAGCCCAAAAATCTGGATAAGCATTCAGGAATAATATGAAAGGTGACCTAATTCAGAACTGTAAAATGACACCCAATGGAATATTTATATTAATACAATGAACAAAAATATGGCATTGAATATTTTGCATCGAGACAGAACTTTTCAAATCACCCTGAAAAATAACTAGATCAGTTTATTTCTTTCATTGTGAGCACTAGACTTCATTAAATTCTGAACAAAATTCTTACTTTGGGGGTAATTTATTCTTTTTTTTTTGTCTTAGAAATTTAACAATGTCTATAAATCTCCATAATGCAGTAGGCTGAGGACTAGATAGAAAAATATGAAAGAACCTGAGATTCAGGACTTCCTACTTTTATGTATTTTGCTTAAGGTCCTATAGGAAGCACGTCTATGCCTCTTTTATCCACATAAAACAAAGTATAACAAGAACAGCCTTCTACCCCCAACACCTAGAACTTCAAGATAAAATAAAACCTTTATCTTAAATACATAGCCGAAATGCACAAAAAATGGGTTTCCCTGCATGCTGGGAATAAAATGAAACCTAACATCTGAGTGGTCACCTCGTGAGCTGATGTTGTAGCTACTACAGTCTAGGATTTATAATTCAAAATGATAAAATATTCAGAGATATCATCCCCCATGAATAAGATGCAGAAGGCATAGTAAACAGCAAATTTACAGCAGACCCCAATAACATAAATAATAGAAACAATCTGATAGTGTATACAAAATAAATATTTTAAAAAATGATTAAAAACATGAAAGGAATAGTTGAAACTTATACACGAGCAAAAAAGCATCACAAAATAAAACGTGGCGGACTTGAAAAAAGAATCAAATGATAGACACCGATAAAATAAAGTTGAATAAACTGGAAGATAGATATATTTATTTTTAAAAAGAAATAAGAACTTGACCCAAAGATTGCAGAGACAGAGATGGGGAGTTGGAAAATGTAAATGATGTTAAGAGACATGGAACATAGAATGAGAAGATACAGCATGTTTGTAAATTCCAGATGAAGAGAATAAAAGAGAACAGGAGAAAGACAGTATTTAAAGATTCAATTCCTGAAATTTTTTCCTAAATTGATGAAGACTTGAATCTTCAAATGGAAGGAATATTATCAGTTCCAAGCATGATAAATAAAAATAACTCCATGTCTAAATAAATAGTAGTAAAGTTATAGCATATCATAGATAAATAAAATATCTTTTAAAGAAAGGAAAAAATCCATCACATACAAAGGAATTATGATTACATTAACAGTGGATTCCTGGAGAAGAAATGAAGTCAGAAGAAAATGAAATAACAAGTTTGTGGTACTGAGTGAAAATAACTACAAATAAATATAAAATAAACTGTTTTTCAGAAAGAAAGTTTAAAGGCCTATTGAGACAAAGACTATAAGGGAGTTTATCATTTACAAGAATGTCTCTGAATAAAACTCTTTAAAAATGCATTTTAAGAAGGAAATTGAACCCAGAAGGACTCTGTAGAATGGAAGGAGCAATGGCGTGAAATGAAACTAGTAACAGGTGAATAATTTGAAACAATATTTGGCTGTATATTTTTGAAATGATTAATTTTTGAGTATAAAAATGAGGTGGAAGTAATATACTGGAGAACTGTTACCTGTAGGAGATGCATTGGAGTAAAGCTTCTCCAAGTATACTTTCCTGGCTAGGAGGAAAGTTAGAATTTCTAAGAATTTCTAAGTTAGAATTTCTAAGAACCTCAGAAAGTTAGAATTTCTGAGCTTGTGTTAAGAATGATGTGCATGTTACATTTTAAGATTGATCTTTAATAAAGTAGAAAGAGATTATAAAGCTTCCACCTGATGGGGAGAAAAAAGAATAAGGAAAACTTGATCAGTGTAATAGAAGGCAGGCAAGGAAAAAAACAGTGCAAAGTAGGTTGAATAAAATTAGATTTTTTTATGGTTCTCTATTTCCAAAAATTAAGTTCAAAATTCTTATCATGGAATGTATATATATGAGACTATTTAACATTACTTCCTCAAGATATTATCAAATGGAGAAGAACCAACTAATGTTATAATATATTTAAAATAATTTAGCTAAGACTAAACTATAAACTTGGAGGAATATTAAATAATGTTGTCACCAGACAATCTAAAAATTAAAATTAAAATGGATTAAGTGCTCAGATAACTAGATATTGTTTTGTGTGGTGGTCTGCTGGCCTCTTCTCTAACAGAGAATATCTGGCATGAATAAACAAGCACAAAAGTTTTTGGAATGCCCAGTTGTACTTGAACAGATGTGGTGGCTGAATGCAATAGCTCCTTCTGATGTGGTTCTGCTGCCATTTTCTACCCAAGTTTGCTAATGTGAAGAGTCATCATTTTATTTATTTAATGATATGAGAAGAAAGATGTGCTAGCATTATTTCCCACTGTTGCTCCAGTTGATTTGGATACCCACATAGGATTGGTTCCAGTCAAATGGTGATGTTTGTGTTTTGGTCCCTGTCATCTTGACATCACATACCCAGTCACCTATGTGCTCATTCTGCCCCTCCCATCAGCTGTCCAGAGCATGAATTAACTCTGCCCTCCCACGCTAGTACTTTAAAGGGCAAAATTTCCCAGTGGCCCTTTTACAATAAATGTATCTTTCTTGTGTTCTGTTCCACATGGGCTCTCTCTTTTCAGCTTTCCAATGTAATAGCAATAGAATCATCAAAAGTGTGAGTGGAACTGGATTTCTTTGACCATCCTCTACTTAGGTGGCATATGGATTTTAATTGTAGCCTTATTGGGAATCTAAGACATGTTCAAGGTAGATCTCTAACCAGTTGTGAAACTTATGGGGAACCATTAACCTTGTTGAGCCTTAGTTTCCTCATTTATAAAATGGGAAAATGGTACCTGAACTGCCCACCTCAAAGGATTATTGTGAGCAGTATATGAGATCAAATATGTCACAATAATTTAAAATTTGTAAACCTCTATAAGTTACTTTTAAAAATCTTATTCAAAGGATTGACTTTACTAGGGTCAATTTTAAATATGATGACTACTTAGACTCAATATTTTTAAGTG
Source organism: Globicephala melas (assembly GCF_963455315.2). Classification (NCBI taxonomy): domain Eukaryota; kingdom Metazoa; phylum Chordata; class Mammalia; order Artiodactyla; family Delphinidae; genus Globicephala; species Globicephala melas. The sequence goes on along the minus strand of NC_083327.1, from coordinate 59,126,104 downwards.
GGTAATCCTTTCAAAACACATAAGTAGACAGTTATCCACATTTTCTTTTAATGTTTTGAAAGTCATCTTGAAATAAATTAGATAACTCTTACTGAGAGATCCAATTACAGTCATCCCTTAGTATTTGGCGGGGGAAGGATTAGTTACAGGACCTTCCACCCCCACACACGCCCCCATCTACTGCACCACCTCCCCGCTGATACCAAAACCTAAGATGCTCAAGTCCCTTATATAAGATCGTGCAGTGCAAGATGGATCTGCAGTTGGTTGAATCCCCAGATGTGGAACCTGGGGATACAGAGCGTGAACTGTACCTCCGAGTAATATATATCAATGTACTCCCTGATATCTAATCACCCAGGTTAAACCTAAAAAAAAAAGGTCATCTGGAGAAAGTGGGAAATTTAGCCACATCCATTTATTCTATTCAAGAAATAGTAGTCATCTTTTAAAACAATGTTCAGGGTATGAAATCAGCCATCAGAAATATTCTATGAACTGACTAAATGAGATGATAATTGAAAACTTAGAAGTCTTTTTATTCACTATGCTACAAGTCCAGCAAGAGAACCAACTGGAGAGGTAAATATAAAGAATTTGGGTCTAATGTAAGATATACTTCTCCTTTAAAAAAGGAATGATTCCCACTTGCTCTCAGTGATAGATTCCTGTAGTAAAAGTGATATTACTCAACCACAAAATGTTCTCAGTGCAACTCAAAATGTACCTAAAAAGTAGATTCAATAGATTTAGTAACTTGTAGGAAAAAGAAATATTAGAGACCAGGTTAGTCTCAGAATATGGCTACACACACACACACACAGAGTTATTCCCTATTTAAAAAATATTCTTTAATAGGTATTGGAAAAGAAACATGTCAACATCACTAATTAGGACTAGTTAGCTTCCCCAGAAGAAGCGGAAGCAGTGTGACATTCGTTGGTATATCACGTAACAATACCTCTCTGTGTATGTCCTCTCTTAATATGAAATCAGTGTGCATTCTGCTGACCAGTCGACAACACCTGCTCTGCAAACCTATCCTTGGACACCATGAAAGTACAAAATTGATAGAGCTTCAAGGAGCCACAGAGGGTAGCTATATTTACTCTAAACTAAATGCAACTCTTGCTTTCTTACTGCTTCCGTATGGTCCTTTGACAGGTCTCAGGACAGGGAAAATCTTACATCCATGTGCCAAATTTAGGTTAAAAAAATCCAGTCATAGTACTTCTATAAGTTTTTACAATGCACTTATCTAGTCCACTGGTGCTTCTTTCCATAAAATAGTTCTGAAATAAATATTTCAAAATGTCAGAGGAAAGGCAAAATACCCTCTGAACAGATGAAAAGTCTCAACTTTGAAATGTATCTTCATTACATGGGAGACAAATCTTTCAAGGTATGCCTGGGTAATAAAACACTATATCAACATCGTAGGTAAGTACCAACATCCTGGTAACTTATTTGAGGAACACCAGGGGTTTAGTGGAATACCAGAGGTCTCAGGCGCTTAGAATTTTAAAAGCAGAAAATTAATTGCCATTGATCCTTCGATTGAGATTTATGAAAATCATGCAGAGTGAGAGTGAGGTCGGTTTTGTTGGATTAAGCTGAGCCTGTGACATTTTCACGCAAGACATTGCATGGGCACTCCTTTTGCATGTTTCACTTTCCCATTTTGAAACACAGCAAACATTTCTAAGTCAGATTTTTCCAGTTGCTTTCTAAAAAGGTTTATGATCACAGCTGCAGTAGTTATGGGTTGGTTTATAGTACACTGACCATAGATGGGCCCATATGTCCAACAGAGTTTGTTTGATACCATACCTTCCACAGACATGGGGCAGTTCTTGAGGTGTGCCTATAAACCTGCCATTAAATGGACCAGCTGTACTCATAAACTTACATTAGCAGCCTCAATCCACCCGCCTTACCAAAGTCATTGGCAATAAATCTATGTTCAGCCTATATATGCACTTTTAAGTATTTTTTTACACTTCTGAAAAGAAAATATAAAATATATCCAAGTCTTCTGTAATCCTGACTGAAATAAGAGCTGATTTCTTTGGGGGTGCATGAACAATGTCTTTAAGGGCCTCATTTTCTATTTCTTTGCAAGATGTTCATCCTTTTCCTTGACAGCCTTTTTTTCCCCTCAGCTTAAAAAAATAAAAAATGATAAACTTTGTTCTTTTTTTTCCCCTGAAATTCTTTGATAAGAACTTTGAGGGCTCAGGCGTGGTATGACCTTTGATCACTATCTCATTCATTCAGTGTGGAAGCTTGCTCTGGAACCACGATGGAGCAAATGTGAACACAATGACCTACACCGACTCAGCTGGGAAAGCGTACTTCTCCAGTGTGGTCACTGAGACCACAGCACCAGCACAGGATGGGACCTTTCTCACTCTCTATATTTGCCATCAAAGGCTAGTCCCATAAGGAAGGGCACCGTTAGAGGAAGCTAATTTTCTATCAGAAATAGAGTTCTGCCTCATTTTGTTTCTTAATCAAATGTGTTTTAAGGCATTGTACTTTCACGATTTTTTTTTTTATTACTTGTTTTAGCTCTTTTGTTGGGTATTTGTTATGGCTTCATATTAGAAAACGCTTTGCATTTGAAGTCAGGAATTTTAAGGAGAAACCCCAGGTCTACAACTTATTAAACAGTGTTTTGAGGCAGATTATTGCATCTCTCTGGGTTTCTGCTTCCACAAAATGTGGAAAACACCACGTGGGGGATAGTGCGAAATTAACATTTGCTGAATCTCAAATCTCAGCTTCCACTCCCATTCAGTCACAGCACCATTTCAATTTGTCTGCCTGTTTCCAGAAACTGTCACTTTTTTCCCACTCCTATCTCCCACTCTAGCTGCCTAGAACTGTAAATTTTTTTTATCAGGACTATTGCAATAGCATCTCATCTAGAATCCCACTTCCCAGTTTCTCCCCTTCCAGACCACCTCTCCATGAGAGTCTCATGATCTAGTCATTCTCTTGCTTAAATCACCTCAATTCCAAATGTATGTGCATATTTTAATTTTTCTCCTTAAATTACGAGACATTTCTGCCAATTTTAATGAGTCAAAGATAAATACTTTGTTAAAACCAAGTTTGGAAACAGTTTTAAATTTCTTTGAGCATACAAACTGACTTTCCCACTGAAGCAAATTTTAAAAGCCTTATAAAAGTTTTCTTTGCTTAAAAGTTCTCATCTTGAAATTGATGTGCTTTGAGAAATTAACAATAGCAAGTTTTCAACACATTTAGCAATAGAATCAAAAATAATTTTAAATAGCATGAATAATCTTTAGATAAATATATTAGACTTTGCATTACCAATGTAAGATTATGGGACAATCTGTGGTGACAAAACTGGGAATAGTGGTGGAGGAAATTGCTACTTTAGGGTAACGATTATTCAGAAATGACCTAGGTTCATTGTCTCTCTCCCCCTTCCTTAATTTTTCTAAGTTATAAGCAAACAGGAATTTATCCACCTCAGTTCTTTGTGGCAAGATGGTAGGCAGTCAGAAATTATTTTCCCTTCTTTCTCTGGCTCAGGACAAAATATTTCGCATGACCTCGCAAAAGCCTTCAACGTTATAGGGTCACTCCTTTCTTGTAATAGTATTTTCCTTGGTTTTTAGATATACTACTACTTCTCCAACTTTCTGTCGTTTCTCTTACTCCTTAGGAAGCACGTGCAACATATTGTGCTATTTGTAGATTGTTTGAACTAGGCCATTAATCTAACATAGTGTTTGTAATTGTATATACATATGTAACAAAGTATAAAATCATATATGAAAATGCTAAACATCTAATTTAAGGTAGTGGTGACCTCTGGGTGTGAAGGAGCATGGAGAGATACAGGAATGGGATCCCATGTGAGAACTGAAGTACACGGTGAGGGGGGCCCTCTGTTGGCCCTGTGTTACTTCTTAAAGTGAATATGTATTTATCTTATTCTTTATACTTTTTGTATGTTTGATATATTTCACAAATTTGGGGGTTTGAATTCAGTTCCTTTGTTCATTTCTCTCTTTACATTGGGGACATCTGACTGAGTAGAAATGACACATGGGACAATTTTCCATTTTAACCCAAAATCTTCTATTTCTTTTGGTGATTAACCCAATAATTAATATATAGTATAACTCAATGTATTTTGCTTGTAGAGTGAATTTTATGATGTTTAGCCATGACTCATATTCATGGTTAATCATATCTTTGTCTTCAATAAACTGCGAAAGAACTAATTTGTATTTTGATATTATAAGACACTGTAACAAAATCAGTCATGAAATGGTGTGCATATTTTCAAGTTCAGGGTAAATTTCAAGTCACATTTAGAGAAGAAATGAATTATGCAGAAAAATATGGCAAGGAATAAAAGAAAAGAGAAAGGAAGAGATTTTCTTACATGCCTTAAAGTATACATACTGAAGAGAAAAAAAAAAAGAAGCCCATTTTCTTCTACTTAACCATTAACTGTTGTTTCTGCTCAGGGCTGAGTCACTGGTCCTTTCCTGTTATTCTGTAACTCTTACTCGGTAATCTCACTTATGCTCACCACTTCAGTCACCTAAACTCAGATGACCCACCAATTTATCTCTCCAGCTGAGGCCTTTCTTTTAGTTACACGTGTATATATCCAACAACTGATTTCACATGTCTACCAACCAGTCTCAAATGTACTGCAAATTCAATATATTGATAACCAAAATCATGAGCTTCCCCTCCAAACCTTAACTGTTTCCTGTCACAGTGAATGGAACTAACATCTATTAAGTTATGTAAGCCAAAAACCTGAATTCATCGTTGAAACCTACTTTTCCTTCAACGATCTCCCTGCCACATCCAGTCCATCACAAAATGATGCTAATTTATCTCCTATATAAGCTCTGAAATCTATTCCTTTTTCTGTATCTTTTATTAACAACTCTGTAGACTAGCCTACCACCATCTCTTGGCTGGCCTACAAAATGCCTTCTATCTGGTTTAACTACATTCACTTTGGCCTCCTCCCATCCAACTCCACATTCTGTCCAGATGCTCTCTCCCATTGCCCTGCCATCCTTACTACTCCCCAGTTAAAACTCTTCATTGGTTTGCCATTGCTTTCAGAATAAAGATGAAATAATCAATATGGTTTACAACACCCTGGCTAGTCCTGTGCCTACCTACCTTCTCAGCTCCATCTTACACTATTATCCCCTTTGCTCTCTTAGCTTAAGCCTAGTTGGCTATCATTTCTTCTTCTTCTTCTTCTTTTTTTTTTTTTTGTGGTACGCGGGCCTCTCACTGCTGTGGCCTCTCCCGTTGAGGAGCACAGGCTCCGGATGCGCAGGCTCAGCGGCCATGGCTCACGGGCCCAGCTGTTCCGCGGCATGTGGGATCCTCCCGGACCGGGGCACGAACCCGTGTCCCCTGCATCGGCAGGCGGACTCTCAACCACTGCGCCACCAGCGAAGCCCCCATTTGTTCTTCTTAATCATCATTTTCCCCCTCTTGCTCCAAGTCTTTTGGATCTTAAATATTCTTTATTTTCCAATCTGCAAAGTCTAAACCTACTTACCTTTCAGCTTTGAGGATCCTGACCTTCTGAGTAGATCAAGTCTGTCTATTTTAAGTTCTCTACTACAATGTATATCTTCTTTCTGATACGATTAGAATTTCAATTTTACGTTTATTTGGTGGTATTTTTATTGCTATCTTTTGAGTAGATTTTGAACTTCATAAGGACATTGTCCTGTTTTACTCAGTGCGTGGTCAGTAGTATTAGTTTCACGAATGAGTTGTTGAATAAACATGTCTACAACGGAGATCCCCCTTTTCAAAGTGGCCATGATGAAAGTGTTCTCTCTGCGAAAATCAGTGTAATGGGGAAGGGAAACGTAGATCATGGAGTTAACAGATGTGTGTATGAAACTCTCTACTCTACCACTTAGAAGAGTATCAACGGAGCCTCCCTGTTCATCAGTTTTCTCCGCTCGAAAACGGTGTGAATCGTTGTTATGAGGTAAAGGACCCGGCGTAGGTACTTATTGGGTAAACAGTTCAACAAATATATTTATTCAAACAGTACTTCTTAAGCACCTAATATGCGACAGGCATCATCATCATCATTTTTGCTCCTCAGTATGGATACTTATTTGTTTAAATCAGTATCAGCTGCTCCACTTCTTTGACATCAAGTGTTGCCTTATAGTTAATCTTGTATGCGTGTGTCTGTATTGTTTCCTCAAGAAGATTGGGGGGCAGGTATAATGCACTAAACTTGTTTTTCTCTTAAATGACTTTCACTTCTTATTAAATATTGCACATGATAATTGGCAATACATATACATTGGTTGATTTATTTAATAACTTCTAATACCAAGTGTACAGCTGACCACCTGGAAGAAATGTTTAAAAAACAACAAAAAACGATTCATAATCGTTGCTCTTAGAGAATTTTAAAATCAAATTATATGGAGTAAATAAACACCAGCTCACATGAGAAGTATTTTAGAGTATAAGTATTACAGTGTATGTCAAGAACTTTGTCATCATAATAAGGTTTCAATATATGAAATGTAAACTTAGAACAAATTAGTAGTTGCCCATAAACACCGTTAAAAAATTTATAGCTCTAGCTCTTTTCCCTGTCCAAACCAACTTTTAGGAGACACTCTGAAAATTAGAAACATTTCCTCAAATATCCTTTACAGATTTTGTGGGAAGGATTATGGTAATGAATATGGAAAATATTCTATTTTATTTTGAAAGAAATCCTCAAAGGAATTTATCCTATGCCAGGGTCAAGCAGTGAGTTTATACTCTACAGTCATGGCTATAGTTCAAATGCAGAAAGTTAGGGTGACAACAAAACTAGAGGCATTTAAAAACAAACTAAGGCCTTAATTTCAAATTTTATTTATTTAATTAAAAATATCTGTAAATGTTGCTTATGCCTTCTGGAATGAAGTAAAATGGAGACTTGATCTTTGGCTCAAGGAAATGGTTTTACCTAAGGAATCGACATCCTGGGCTATGAATTCATAAAATAAAACTTGTATTTTTCCGTACAAACAATATTTACTCTTAAAATATACATTACAAAATTATAGAAGTAGTGCTAGTTCATGAAAGAAAATTTTTAAAAACACTAAAAACATAGAGAAGAAAAAACTCAACTCTATGGGTTTATAATAAAGACAAAAGGGGGGGTTGTCTAAACGCAACTCCAAGGGTAAATCAGACAGGCTGGAGTCTTTGAGATTCACCTGAGCTTATTTGCAAGAAACCTGAGAGAAAATCCCAGTAAAGTGAGTCTGACCTCCAAGAAAGACTTAACCATTGAAAGGGAGTTGCTATTCCAGATTCTCAGTGCCGCATGGGGTCTGATGCCAGGACTTGTTTCTCAGGCCAGTTCTTTATTGAAAGCATACCTTAGTCCAACAGAGAGTTGGGGATCCGTGAAAAGCTGTTCCAATAAAAACCTAGTGAGCCCCTGGGGAATAAAAGGGATGGTGCGAGTATTCCTCCAACAGGAGGTATCACAAGAGGGAAACAAACCGTATCTCCCCTCTCCTCCAAGAAGCTCTGAGGAAGCATCTGGTATCTGGGATTTCTCAATGTCTCAGCTGGGGTGAGAGAAAATGGTGACCAGCAAATGCCAAGTGAGCGACAACTCTCCCAAGCCTGACCTAGGGCAACAGCACCAGGGGTGTTGAGTTCTAGAACAAACTTGCAAATGCAAGAAAAATATCCCCTGGCATATAAATTTGATTGGCAAGAAATGGTGTCTTCTTTTAAATTGCATATCTTTGATTCCTAGGGAACTGACTTATACATTTGTTGGTCACATAGTTTTTGTGACTTGCCTTCTCATGGCTTCTTTTTCTGCTGCAATGTTCATCCATTTTATTTAAAATGAAGTCTATTAATCTGAAGATAATAATTTTTCTGTGATATGCTGTTTTTTTTATAGTTTGTCCTTTGACTTTATTTATACTGTTTTACACCCAAATCTACTTATGTTTACTTGTATGTGTTCAACCTTTGCCCTTCACTACAAAATCAGCTAGATATTCATCTAGAAGTTATTATATTTAACTCTATAAACCATATGAATACAATTTTCTAATATAATAGCTGTCTAACTCATTTTTGCATTTTTTAACCAATTAGCTTATTGCTATTACTTGCATAATCCATTACTTCCTCACTGACTTGAAATTCCATCTTTATCATATTCTTTTTTTTTTTTTTTTTTTTTTTTGCGATACGCGGGCCTCTCCCGTTGAGGAGCACAGGCTCCGGACGCGCAGGCTCAGCGGCCATGGCTCGCGGGCCCAGCCACTCCGCGGCATGTGGGATCTTCCCGGACCAGGGCACGAACCCGTGTCCCCTGCATCGGCAGGCAGGCTCTCAACCACTGCGCCATCAGGGAAGCCCTATCATATTCATTTTATGCATACACATCTATTTATTTATGTATTAATATTTATCATCTATCTAATCTTTTTATGTTTCTAATGATCTGCTATAGATTCTAATGGCAGTACCACACTGTTCTAAGTAATATGGTTTATAATTTATTTTAGTATCTGATAATGTAAGTGGGCCTCATTATTCTTCTTTTAAGAAGTATCTTGCTTCCTTTCTGCCATTTATTTTTCCAGATGAATTTTAGAATTATTGGTCAAATTTCTAAGTAAGAACTTGTGGACATTGGGGTAGAATTTCATTAAATGTATACATTAATATGTGGGAGAAGTGACATTACAATGTTGAAAATTCCCATCCTCAAACAAAATCTCTCTCTCCCTTTATTGTTTCATATTTTCCTTTTCAGTAAAGCTTTGTAGATTGTGCAGATTATTTTCCACATTTTTCTTACTAAGTTTATTCCAAATTAGTATACAGTTTTGTATATTTTGTATCTCTTGAGCAGGATCTCTTTAATCCATTATATCTTCCCAAATGATCTTTTCTGGTACATAGAAAAATAAATAATCTCCCTATATTTATTTTAACATAAAATTCTTGAAGAATATCTCCTTATTCAGTGTCTACTCCTAATGCTTTATAGTTGGTGACATTTCAAGGTTTAGGTAAAGAGAAAAACCCACAAACTTTAACATCAAAGATACCTGTAATTTCTTCTTAGCTCAACAATTTCTTCACTATGTAAAATTGGTCAAGTGATATTTCCTCTGAAGCTCAGTATCCTCGCCTACAAAGGGGCACTGATTTTCCCCTGGATAAAGTCCGTGTGAGCCAAAGTGAAAGCATTTTTGTAAAGCACGGAGCTCAAGTATACCTACCATATGGTAGGAGTGGAAGGAATATGTCCCTCCTCCTCATGCTGTTCCTTGTAGAAAATATGACTTGGGAATTTCATCCTATAGATATATGAACTAGAAAAAAATAATTGTCTATAAACACGTACATACGTATATAGCCCTTAAATGTATTTGTATTATTTATTTAGCTAACTTTTCTCCTGGTCCAATTACTATTGGTGGCAAAATGCACATGTAAGTATGTATGTGAATATGTATTTTATAATCAGTAGTATTACTTTTTTTTTTTTTTTTTTTTTTTTGCGGTACGCGGGCGTCTCACTGTTGTGGCCACTCCCGTTGCGGCCCACAGGCTTCGGACGCGCAGGCTCAGCGGCCGTGGCTCACGGGCCCAGCCGCTCCGCGGCATGTGGGATCTTCCCGGACCGGGGCACGAACCCGTGTCCCCTGCATCGGCAGGCGGACCCTCAACCACTGCGCCACCAGGGAAGCCCAGTAGTATTACTTTTTGATGAAATACCAATGACTATAATTTCGAAGTTAATGAATGAAGCCACATAATTGATCTATAGAACCATGGCAAGATTAATGAGTGCTCTGCCAATGATGGCAGCCAGCAGTCACGGACTTCATTCATTAATTACCCAAATGTTCACTGACGGAGCATCAGCTACCAGGCACAGTGCTGGGCACTGAGGATGTGAAGGTGACAGTCTCTGCCCAGTGAAACGTGCGGCGTTCCCAGCTACATCTTAAACAATCAGCACCTTGACCGTCGTTAAAGCAGTGGCTTCCTCCTCTGGATCATCAGATCATGTATTTGATCACCCATTTCTTTATCCTGAGCAGCTACTCTTACCTGTCTGGCTTTCCCCCGCTTTATGAGCTTAATAAATGGTTCTCAGCCTGAGCAGCCTGAAGAAAACTCTCGGGCATTTCATTATTATTTCTGAATTTACTGCCTAAATCTTGATTTCATTTTATGTTGATGCCTAAGGAGCTGACCTAGGATAAATGGAAGCTACCAACTGCCAACTGTGCTGTCAGCTGCGTGGTCAGGTCAAAGGTGCTGGCTGAGCTTGCAAATTCTGAGGGTTTGCCAGCAGTGAAGGTATTTGCCTTAGAGGGAAATGGTGCCCCGCACATACCTCATCCCACATTGCTGCTGAATGCGCCAATTTCAGGCGATGCCCAATTTGGAGAAAAGAAGCGCAAAGAAAGATGTTTCTGTGACCTTCCCCAAAATACAGAAAACCACCTGCACCTCCACAGCCACCCTAATCTTTGCCTCTGGCGCACCCTCATGTAGAGAAGAAGCAAGTTTCTGTTTCCTCGGGAGTGCTGGGAAGTGGTATGACAGCTGGTTTCCATGAGCAGAGCACATATTCCAGTGCTGCAGAGAAAAAATAAAAAACCCACAACGCTCTTTTATCTATTAAACTAAAGAGGGTTTTATTACACTCTGTGCAGTCAATACATTGATCTAAATTTTCCTCACATTGAATTCTTGTCAACGAAAGGTTGTTCTTGAATTTTAAAAAATTTACCTTCCATCAAACATAATTTAAATGCAGAATTTCTGGTTTTGAAAAAGAAGAGTGGTTAACATCTAGAGAAAAAAAACGTATTGGTAAAATCATTTGACAAATGAAGTCAAGCTGAAATTTAGCTGTAGGAATCATTGTCGTCCTATCAATGTGAAAATAGAAATTGCACTAAAAGAATGTTCTTTTTCTCTTGAAAGAGGCACCCTCTGACTCAGATTGTGGCATATAGTGAAAAGCTCAGTAACTATAAATGTTACTGATGAGTCTCACCCCTGGTTTAACCTGGGTTTTTCTAAATGCTTATGTAGCGTACAAATTATCTGCTGAAGTGCAGCCAAGGGTGCCAAGTGAACAGTGCAGGAGATGTCAGGAGGGGTGAAATTTGGAAATGAAATGGCAGCCTTTAAATAGCCTAACTGCGTACATCGTGATATGACTTCAGTGGGTCTCCAGTCATTCCTAATTGGCTACAAGAGAAAAACCCTCAGAAGGGTTTAATCCAGAAGCAAGTACCTTTTTATTCACTGTGCTGCCACTAATATAATTACTATACTATTAGTCAAGATTTATCCTTTCTTCCTTTCTTTTTTTCACTTTCTGTCTTCCCTTTAGAAAACTGTCAAAAAAATTCAGGCATTGGATGATTTGCCATTTGAAACAGTTTGATCATAAGTTAGGCATAATTTAGAAACTCTTAATGGCACAGAGAACATAATTATGTATTTGTAGGGGTTTTAAGGGTTGAAGATATCATAACCCAATTTTAGTAGTATTTTTGCTAATAAAATTTTGAGGCATTGGGTGAATTAAGATTCATTCATATAAAAGAATGTGCATGTAACTATGGAAAAGGAATGAACATTTATTAGCTTCCTAATATGTGTCAAGCATTAAGCCAAGCATTTCACATATGTTTTTTTCATTTATTCTTTTTAATAGCCTGAAGAAATATGCACTATTGTCCCCAAACTACAGGGCAGGAAATTGGAAACTCACAAAGATCAAGTATTCAAATTTAGAGAGGAACGGCTTTTAAGTGGCAGAACCTGGATTAAAACTCAGTTTTCCTGGATTAAAGTCTAGGTCAAGAGTTCTTTATCTTTCTATTATATCCCACAGAATCTCCCATTTAATGAGAAATTGGAAAAGCAAAAAGTACAATTTAAATATACTTTCAGTAACAAAAAAACCCTAAAAACTAAAAAGACTAATCAAAATTAGGATATATTGACATCAGTTTATAAAAATATTTGTTTCATGCAATAATAAAAACTTTTCTCTTTTAATAGTAAGTGATTTGATTCGGAAGTTTGTCTTCATTATTGTTAAAACAGATTAAATACTTCTAGACAAAATTAAATGTATTAATAAGCTCATAACATAAATACAAATGCATGCAGGTTTGCCAGCACATTTAACGTAGAATGTACCTTCTCCTGATTTATTTTTGGGTTTAGGGGCACCGACCTCCCTGCGCAGTTGAAAATCCATGTATAACTGTACAGCCAGGCCTCTGTATCCAAGATTCCATATCCACATATTCAACCATCTCCAATCGTGTAGTACTATAGTATGTACTTATTGAAAAAAATCCATGTATCAATGGATCCTCATAGTTCAAATCCGTGTTGCTCAAGGGTCAACTGTACTACATTTCACTTTAACTGCTGCATCATGTAAGGAATCATTTAAGTTAAATTTTAATTTTTTCTTGTTTAGTGTGGCTACTTGGAAATTTAAAATTACATATATGGCCGACATTATTTTTCTATTGGACGGTGCTGTCCTAGAGGAAGTAGGGTAAGGATTCTCATGTCAGATTGCACAAGATCAAAGCCTGCTCTTTCACCTGCTTTACTTTACTTTTCTTTACTTTACTACCTGCTTGGCCACAGGCAATTTACTCAGTTCTCCATGCCTTGGTTTCCTCATCTGTAAAATAGGTATGATGATACAAGTATCAACTTCATAAGGCTGTGAGGATTAAATGCATTAGGATTTGTAATGTGCTTAAAATAGTGCTTGGCATTATGTAGGCACTTGTAAATTAAAAATAAAAGCAAATTATTCCTCTCTAGAAGAGGTGGCTCAACATTCTTCCAACGAATGCTCGATGAGATTAATGTAATGCTCTAAACTGAACATCTATAATGAAGAACTAGAATATCTAGACTTTTTTTAGATGCTCACAACAGAACTGAACCAAAACATACATTATTTTAAAAGAACCTTTTATGTATACAGTTGACCCTTGAACAAAGAAGGAGTTAGGGGTGCCAATCTTCTGCAAAATTGAAAATCTGCCTTTAACTTCATAGTGGGCCCTACGCGTCCGTGGTTCTGCGTCCGTGGAATCAACCAAAAGCAGGCTGTGCAGTACTGAGGTATTTACTGTTGAAAGAAATGCATTTAAGTGGACTTGTGCAGTTCAAACCCACATTGTTCAACGGTCAACAGTACTTTATTTCTTGGACTAAGCTTTTGCATATATTTTGGTGACTATTTTTCAGGTAGTTTAATTATGTGTCTAAGTGACACAACTGATTATTACAATAACATAGAGACATACTAATATTTAAATCTCTTAAATTGTTGTGGCCGATCGTCATCCCCAGCAAGTGATATCTAAGGAGAATTTTCTGTGCTCTCACAGTTCCAACAGTCCTGGGAGAGAGAGAAGTACACCACAGGAATGATACCAGTATTTCTGGGTCATTGTTTGCTTTTGGCAAAGAGTTTAAAAATATATTTCCAGGCGGTACTAAATTTTTGTAAGACTTTCATCTGGACAGAGGAAGGGGTAGACCAATCTCTTCACCTACAAAATTGCATACCCGTTTAATAGCCTTAATTCACTAGTCAGCCAGTCACTGACTAGCTGCCGTGTGCATGGCCCTACAAAATAAGACACAATCTTCATGCTCAGAAAATCTGTGTCTTCTGTAGAGTCAAAATTAAGGCAAAAGTGAGGAACTTGTGATTTTAGATTTTGTACAAAACCGAAGGTCCATTTTGAGTGGTCTGCCATTTAAAATATATTCACATTTCTGAGTTTCTTTTTGTGGGCGATAGTTCAAAAATGTAATCTCTAATTTGAGAGGGTAATTCTCTCCATGTTTTATCAAGCGCTCTTTATTTAGAGTGGCTACAGGTAAATAATTAGGGTCAATATCCTATAAAATGCTATCATGTTTCTCTAGGAGGTCAAAATACATACATACCTGCCTACATACACAGATACCCTTGAAAGTGAAAATAAACCCCCCAAACGAAGCTTAGGAAACCCGAAAAGTAATATGGTAAGCCTAACGAGGAATATATTGTGCTCGTCATGCTATTTTCAGAATGTAGACCTCCCCTCACGCCCCCCTCGTCTGTGAAACACATCTGTGATTTCTCTACTAACCGTTTTCCAGCCTTTTTCATAAAATAACGGTTGTGTTCTGGTGTTTTTCATTTTGAATACTTCGAACATGTCTCCCATCTCATCACCGCCACATTGTTAAATCTAAAGTAGAAGAGAGAGTGATCGCTCTGGTGTCTCCAGTCAGCAGCAGAAAATGTGTTGTTTTCAATTACTGGGTATAAAAGCTCAGCCGAAGGGAAAGCAACTTCTCAGGATGATGTGTCTAGAGAAAGAGCTACCACAAGGTTGCCTGGAAGTGACAACTCCAGAGTCGAGCCCTGGTAAGGGATTTCCAAAAGCGACACTAGCTAAGACTGAAGACTCTTCCCTTGCTTTTGCCAAGTCATGTCAAGGAAAATTATTTGTCTTCTAGGCTGAATGATGCAGACAGACGCGGCCTGGATCTCTACAGAGTGATGTTTGACAAAGGAAGTTCATTTGCCCAGCCTTTCGCTCTAAAGGATGTCTACTCCCCACAATAGTAAAAGTTAACACAATACAGAAGTCGTGCTAATATAAAGGATTTGCGATGAACACTCTGCATCAATTCTGATTTTCCATATTTTTTTTTGAGTAGAACCAGGTTTGCTAATAAATTGCTGGCTGTTAAATTCACTAAGCCTATTTTCATCACAACCACCACGTAACAGGACCCCTGCAGATACCTGAAGGCTGCTTTTCTCTCACTGTACATTTTATATTGTTTCAGATGAAATGTACCCTCTGCCAACATTTCTGGGGCTTTATCATTAATGACTTAAAATACAGTTACAAGGTTCGGGTGGTAAGTTGGCAGAGCCGCAAGCAGTGGCATTCTGGGCCAATCCTTCTCCCTTCAAGGCCTGGAGATGATTTCAAATAGAAGGAAGGAGAAAGAGAAGAAAGAGAGAAATAACCAGAAGCCAGGGGAGCTACCACAAACTTCGACCAATGAGAGCCTTGCCAAAAAAATACAGATTTTCAAAATAATGCTTCATCAGAAGGCAGGTTGGAAAAGACAAACGAAGAGTAATTGGTTAGAAAAGAAAAATGAGGGGGAAAAAATAGTAGGGCTCTCCCAATCAAATTGTGTGCAACCCTGCCACAATTAAGGAAAATGGGAAGTTTAGATCCTGAATTACGCTCAAGAATATCTTGTTCTTCACAAGAATCACAGATTTTCAGTCTTCTCTCCTCCTCACCAACTCCCTCCAAGAGAAAATAAGAATGTTTGTAAAATAAAATAATATAGAAAGATTTTGAATATTTGGAGGAGATTTCATGAAAATCATGTGCTAACAGCTCTAACTTCTCAAGAGCGGTGAGCTTTGCCCCTGAGAAAACATTATTTTCATCACACCGTTGCTCCAGCTGAAATGCTGGTTTTGACAAGCTGTGTTCCTGGTAAAATGTTATTGTTGGCGTATGTGGATGGTGGGGAGACAGCTCTGGGAGGCTCCCTCCTGAGTGGAGATGTGCAAGTTGACTACAGCACCTGTGGGAGAGTCAGGTACCTCTGACCCAGATTCGCTCTGTTTTCTAGCACCCTGTCCCTTTGTTCTGTAATGAGAGCCAAATGTTCCCTTTCTCCAGTCCCTCCGGCCCTGTAACATGACGCCAGATCGGGCCTCGAATGGGCCTCCTCGCCCTTCCCCACCCCTGGGTCCTGTGGCTGCCACTGGCCTAAATTGAAAAGGGGTTTTAAAAAAGCCCGCCTTTCTCCTGAGCACTACCCCTCTCTAGTTCCCTGGGTTCTGAGATAGCTGTGCCTTGCTGACTTTTTTTCACAGTGAACCAGGGTGTTTGCAGGTCAGTTATGGAAGCAAAACTTTTTTCTTTCTTTCTTTCTTTCTTTCTTTCTTTCTTTCTTTCTTTCTTTCTTTCTTTCTTTCTTTCTTTCTTTCTTTCTTTCTTTCCTTCTTTCTTTCTTTCTTTCTTTCTTTCTACGGATGGGAGAGGCATCGTATTTTTCAGGCAGGAGAGACTCTTTTCTTAAGTGAAAAGTCCAGTGAATTTCATTATGCTATATAGGACTCACAGCAGGAAATGCCAGTGCCTAACCGAGATCATTGATGCTGCCGCATAAGCCCGTGGTTTTCTGGTTGTTTTTCCCTCTATCTCAGTAAAGACACAGGGAAGAGAAGACCTCACAATGTGCCAGAGAAGCTTGTGCTGTGCTCCAAAGCGCATGTGAAAATGTCAGCACGCGGCCTGGTTTGATTCAGTTTAGCCTTTACTTAAGCCCATCTCCCCATCTTACCCGAAGCCGGTGCCCACACAGAGATCAATCAAGCACACTTCTGCTCAGAGGACAAACAGGAGTCTGCTCTGAAAGCAAAGCAAGTCTTAGGAAGCTTGCAGCAAAAAACTTAGGGAGTCATAAATCTATGTGCAGAGGACCTATGTTAAAGGTTCCTAACACCGCACCATCCCCACCCTCCTGTCCCAACAACCTTGCCTTCGATCTGGTTAGTTACATTGGCCTGCAAAGTTCGAGAAGACCTTTACTTCTGCCATTTTTAAACAAGACCACAAGAAACTTGGTCTCAGATTTGTCAAACCAGAACCCACTTTCCTAACCATCCTCATCTCCCATTTCTATTGAGCCCCACAGAAATTTTATTATTGTTGTTGTAATGTCATGTGGTTTTGAAAGATTACCTCTCTGCCCGGGGAAAGAGTTAGACTAGAGTTAAGGAAGCCAATTTCGTTTCAGTATTCCAGGTGAAGAGGAATATTCAAATTCAAGAGCTATTTGGAAGGGAGATTTTGAATATAGCCATGGTTTATTAAACGCTAGGCATTGTGCTAAGCACTTTACATGCATTATCTCATCCAATGCAAATCACAAGCATATGATATAAACACTATCATAGCCCCCGCTTTGCAGATGAGGAAATTGAGGTGCAGAGAAAGATGAAGAACTTCCCTATACTAAGGCATGACTGAGCTAGGATTTGCATTAAAGTTTCTCTAATTCTGAAACTCTGATTCTTAACAGAAATGCAAAACAGGATTTGGTGATAGATCAGATGCTGGGAAGAGAGACAAGCCTTGGACAGAGTAATGATGCTATATTGAGCCTAGGAATATGAATTAAGATTTACAATAATACACAGACCTGAAAGAGACTTTAGCAATCTAGATCAACTCTACCATTTTACAGATGAGGAAACTGACGGTCAGAGTTGACCTAATCCATGCATTGCTGCATAGTGTAATACTGGCAAAGCTCAAGGTAGAAATCAACTCCTCTGACTCCTACACCTGTGTTTTTTTCCACTTTCCAATTTATTTGGGATCTTGAGCATTTATTGTCTGCTAATTTCTTTGCAAAAGTTTTAACTAAAAACAGAACATTTTATCCACAAACGAGTCTCTATAGCACAGGAATTTCTCTGCCAGCTATTGGTAAGTACTAGTGATCATGACACCTCTGCTTCTGTGTCATTTTCAAGTGCCAGCTATCAGGCCAGAATGAGGGAAATATTAAATATCTAATACAGACATCAAGGCCCCTGAAACAAAAGAACCAGCTGGCTGGCCACTTGGAACGTTTTGTTCAGAGTCTCCAGGAAATTAGGTGAAACAAAAGAGAATTTAAAAATCTGATGTTTTGTTTTCCAATGTAAGCTTAGGGTATTTTCCTTTGTGTACATTAAAATGCTTTTTGTGCCTTTCAAATTTGTTGTGGTGAGTGGGTAAGTGTGTTACCTCCTGGGCCTGCATTTCCCTGACTCCTGTGGGACAAATTAGCCAACTATGCCTTTCCCTGACTACAGCACCAAATTTCTAATTAAAGACGATTAAGCATTTGTGTACATTTGTTGTAGGCAAACGTTAATTTACCTAGCCTGCATTTGGGTGCTCTGTCTGGGCAAGGTGCTTTACTTGTGTACATTTATTTAATCTTCACAGCTATTATCATATCCATTTTTCAGGTAAGGAAACTGAAGATAAGAATTTTTTTTGGTTCAAGTTCACACAGCTCCCTCGAAGCCCCCAAACTTTCCTCCACAACTTGCCTCCTTCCATTTGCAAGTGTTCAAAGGCTCCTCATTGCCCACAGTGCAAAGTTCAAACTGCTGAGGGAGACACATGACCCTCTCATGGCCTGGCCTCTTTTGTACCTCGTCCCTCCTCTCTCGCCACTTCTAGAAACAGACACTTTACTTGCAGCCATAGCAGTTTCCTTCACCTTCCAAGAAGTTTCAGGCCTTCTACTCACTGGTCACATTTTTCTCTTCCTGGAGGTCTCTCTCCTCAGCAAACATACCTTACAGATAATTAAGGAAAAGAAAAAACACAATGTGTGTTTAATCTAGATCCGTCTCTTTTACTTCTAGAAAACACTGGTTTTTCTCCACTATCTTATTATATTTTTCTTGGTTTCAGACTCACTAGAAAACTATGAGATTGCAAATGGAAGACTTTTCTTTCTTTTTTTTTTAAAATTTTATTGAAGTATAATTGATTTACAATGTTGTGTCTAATTGCTGCTGTACAGCAAAGTGACTCAGTTGAACACATACATATTCTTTTCCATTATGGTTTGTCACAGGATATTGAATACAGTTCCCTGAAAATGGAAGACTTTTCAATGCACACTTTTTTAAAAAAGGACAGTAGCCTTTGGAACAGAATGAGCACTTTGGTCTGCTGCTGCTTCAGCCCTGCTTCTCCAGTTGTGCCCGTCTATGACAGCGTCATTCAGGCATCGTGCCAGGTGTGATGCACAGAGAAAACCATTGCTGGTTGACAAGTTCCACTCACAAGTATGGTGGGAGCTGATTCTTCAGTCTGCCTGGTCCTGCCGAAGCCAACAGAAGGGGCCCAAGGTACATATACCTGACCTGGGAGGGAAGTTTAAGTTCACCCTAGGATGGAAAAAAATATAAGATCGTACGTAGTATCTTGGTGTCACCCAGAATGTGGAAGAAGGCTATGCAGGCTGAAGAAAAATGTATCTTGCCCCAAGAGGTAGCGCATATGTGAGGGGATAAAAGGAAATACATATCAAAAACAGATCTCAAGAGACAGTGCTCCAATAAAATTGCAGTGAAAGGAAACAAATAATATACAGCCTCAAACACAACAATGGAACCATGTACAGGGAGTCATAAGTCTAAATGACACTTCAACATCTCTTCTTTCTCCCCAAGATGGAGGTGCTTCCCATCCTTCCTGTCATCCTTAATTTAACCCTATCAAGAGTAACAAATTTCTACCTATTGTCAAAAAAGCACAGCAGCTTATAGGAGGTGGAGTTATGAACAGTGTCCTTTTCACAGGCATGATTTTGGCCCTTGAGACATAGGTATCGACCTACTTTAAGGAAGGCAACTGTGAAAAATCCAAAACATTGTTCAGCTTTTCAAGAATGCGGTTACCACCGTGGGACTAAATCTTATTGTGTTGTATTACTGAAAAGTCTCGTGAAGATATTTTTGGAAAATTCAATTACATATCAATTGATGTCCATGAACTAGCTATAAAAGGAGCCCTGCTGAAAATGATTTTGGAGAAGGAGGTACTTTTTGATACACGGACTGTAACACTTACTTCAATTATTCCTACATTCTGTTTTTACTCAACTTTTATTTGTTCACAGCAGAGACCTTCCGTTCCAAATAGACTGAAGAGCTAAAATGCTCACACAACTTCCAGAGTTCCAAACTGTCTTCTCCTCTTGAGAGATCTCTCCTATTTCTTCTAGGTAGCACAGAAAGCAAAGTGGAATTTGAAATAAATATTCTCTTAAACATATCAAGTATAGAAATGTACAAAGAGAATGTTTAAACCCAAAGGGCAAGTGGAGAAAGCAGGAGCTGGAAGGCAAAGGCAGGGGAAATTTGAGAAACTCAAGTTTCATGGGGATGTTAGAAAAAAGAAGTCTGTGTAGACAGATACTAGTGCCAAGGCACGACATAAAATAAATACTAAAAAGTTCAGTACAGACCTTCAACTACCAAACATGTGGAATTTCCTTTAAAGTCCACTGGAATTTTCACCAAAAGCAGATCGATAGGCATAAATGGAAGTTTATTAGAGATGGCATATCCCGAATGATTCACATTTATTCACAGATTCAACATATGATTCAGCCTATAAAATGCCAAGCCAAAGGAAAAACTAATAATAGAGACCCTCTTCATAAAAAGTTCACATTCCAATCGGAAAAACGAACATTTAAACATACAATAGGGAATTGCAGAGGAGGTAGTGTACACAATAACCAGAATATGTACAAAGCACGGTGAGGCCCAGAGGAGGGAGTAGCTAATTATGTAGAAAGTGGTCAGCAAAAGCTTCCCAGAGAAGGTGATTTGTAAATTGACCTTGATGGATGGGTAGGAGGACCAACATTTCAAAATGACCAAAAAGACATCATGTACCACAGTGAAACCTGTTCATGGGGAGTATTTTGGGGTATGAAAACTGGAAGAGTCATTCAGTTCCATTGAATAAGCGTGTGTCCAGAGCTTACCTCTGCCCTTAACACTGTGTTGAGTTTCTGTGGATATTAAGAAAAGGAAAAAAAAAAAAAAAAAAAGGCAGGACCCTGCCTGCAATGATTTGTACTCTTAACTGGGGAAAAAAAGGCTTACATACATGAAATAAAGAGAGATTAATATAAAACACTTCAATCAAGTGCCAAAGTTTGTGTTTAGACATTAAGTTTTGTAAGAGGTCAACTTTTGAAATTTTGTTGTTTGTAATATTACTAGGCAAGACAGTGGAGGGTCTATTTTTAAGAAATATAATGAGTGGGAAACTGGTAATTATAGCTCATCCAATTAACATTTGTTCCAGATAATTCATCTGAATCAATCATTGGGAATGAAACGCTTGATTGTTTAGAGAAAAATTGGCAATGAAGCAAATCTTACAGAGAGATTATTTGCCAAACAAAACTCAGTTTTCTTTCTTTTAACCTCGAATGGAAGAGATTGTGAAGTGTCTTTTGCTTTTTTCCCATGATCTAGCTGAACTTCGAGAAAGCTTTTGAGATCACATGGTCAGCTTCTTGTTAAACCTGACTGAGTATACTTAAGCAATTATTGAGGTTGAGAATTGGATATCAGAGAGCAATTTAAGAATAGAATTTCATTGAACCACAACAACAAGGTATGGGGCTATTTCCCTGACCCCTGAGTAGGGGCCAGGCCTTGTCAAGCCATGAGACTCTCTGGGAATAGTGACCACAACAAAGGAGCAACTCAGCAGAGATGAGGGCTGTGTAACTGGTCATCTGTAGTCCACTGATGACCAAGAGGGGAATGGAGGTAATGGAGAGGTAAAAAAGAGACTGCAGGACAACCAACAAATTGCTGCATAGTTGCATAAAGGAACAAACATTCCACCTGGAGGTTTATAAATATAAGAATCATCTTAATATCTAGCAGAACTTTCTTTTAATGGACTAGCACTGACAAATAGCCATACATGTCTTTAATTAATCTTCTAAAATGGACAAACTAATTATTACTTTCTAAAAACAAGTTTATTTAGTATGTAAATATGTCAAGACATCAGCTGTTTAGCTATAGGGAGTGGAAGATAATAATAGAGTCTTTGGTGGTATTTGGGTACGAACCACTAGTTAGTGTCATCAGTGACACAGTGAAGCTACAATGTCAAACATAGCTGGTTAAGAAAACTTCCTTATTTTTTTTAAATAACAAAAAAAAAAAGAAAGGCCAAAGTGTAGACTTTATCCCCAAGGAGACCCGAACACATAAGCCCAGTACATGCATTCAGAATTCTCTGTATATTTCACTATCGAATTCTGCTGTTCTCAGATTGATCCAGGCCGTGGTTCTCTCTCTCATTTTTTCTCTCTCTCTCTTTCAAGCTGGAGAGCTTGGATCTCTCTGTGCTCTTCTTTAGAGGTAGTGTCATTCCAAGAATAATTTCTTCATTTTATCTCCCTAGAGATCAGATCTTGTGGTTGTGGTTAACTGCAGCACTCTGCCTATAAAGAGACCTTGGTAGATACCCTTCCTTAGGATCAACCTTATTCAGCTTCAGGAAGTGATCACTCAGTCTCTCCTCCATGACTCCATCTTCCTCCCGCTTTCCCAGATTATGACTTTTCTCTCTTTTCCACTTCCGAACCATGAATATCTTCTCACAGGAGAAGGTATCGATATTTATACCCTAAGATATAAATAACTAAGGAGGTTACCACCCATTCCCACCCTACTTCCCATGATAGAGTTAAGGACAGTATTTATTGTCCAAGAGGAAGAAGAGCCTTTAGCCATAGAAATGAAGCAGTAGTAGTAAAATTTCAATCACTGGTCAACAATAAGAAAAGAATTCGGCCAAAGTGAAGAGCTTTTTTTAGTACTGCTGAAATTATCCCATACTATGATTGTCTTTTCTCACTGAGAGCTGCTGACCTTGCCCTCACCTCCAAAAAGATGATATTTCTACCAAGTGACAAAAAACCACTTAATGACAGACAGATGAGAGAAAAATAGTCTCTGGAGATTTCTATGAATTATTCATCTGCCCTAACACAAATATATATCTAGCTTTCTACCTGATAATTTATCAGAACAGCACTAATATACCATCCTTACACTCTATTCCTAAATAGAACATAGACTCAGAAGTCAGCTTAGTCATCATATATATATATAATATAAATATTATATATTATTTAATTATATAATTTTATTTAGTTATAATTATACAATTAAATTAATAAATATAATGGTATGGTAAATATAATTATTATAAATATAACATATCATATTTATTGTATATTATATAATATATATGTATTTTTAAACATCTTTATTGGAGTATAATTGCTTTACAATGGTGTAGTTTCTGCTTTATAACAAAGTGAATCAGCTATACATATACATATATCCCCATATCTCTTCCCTCTTGCATCTCCCTCCTACCCTCCCTATCCCACCTCTCTAGAGGGGTCACAAAGCACCGAGCTGATCTCCCTGTGCTATGCGGCTGCTTCCCACTAGCTATCGGTTTTACATTTGGTAGTGTATGTATGTCCATGCCACTCTCTCACTTTGTCCCAGCTTACTCTTCCCCCTCCCCGTGTCCTCAGGTCCATTCTCGAGTAGGTCTGCATCTTTATTCCCATCCTGCCCCTGGGTTCTTCATGACCAGGCTGGTAACTGTGTCCTCCGTCAGTGTGGGCATGGATAGATTTGAGATACTGATATATATATTACATTACATATTATACATATATATTAATATCTCAAATCTATCCATGCCCACACTGACGGAGGACACAGTTACCAGACCCATTTCTCCCAAACACACAAGGACCAAATCTGAGGTCCTAGAGATATAAACCGTCTTGATATTCCTTGGGTACTTTCAATGCAGCTTGTAGTTTAGACCACAAAGAAAATTAGCATAATACATGGCAGACTATATAGGCTTGAGTAGCTTTACAGTCAGCCTTGCAGACTCTTACGTACTTCAAAAGCATGAAGATTTTCACTCTCACTCTCTTCCCCCACTTTTCAAATTGGCATTTACCAAAATAAAAGAGGAAATGAAATGATATAAACCACTTTGATGAAATATTGTTGGTCTGGCTTACATCCCCAGTAATCTATATGTATATTCATTTTTATGGCATAAAATATTATGATTATACCTCACATTTTTAAGATGAAATGGATTTTAAGAATTGGAGAAACCAGAGGAAAAGAAGGAAGTATTGGGATTACGGATCAACCTTCAATTCAGAAGGTTTTTCAATGTATCTGTTCTCAGGGATTGCAAATCAGATACCCAGTCTCACACAGAGGCTGTCAGATGTCACTGGGTTGCAGAAAAGATGAAAATCCTCCTGGTTTCTGGCTTTCCGAGGTTTTGTGGGTTTGAACAAGACCCTTACTGCTATTTGGACTTGGGTTTTGTGGTTAATATATGATAAAGGGGTTATTACACAGTGATCCTTGAGCGGTTAGGTCAGCTGTGGCAATCAATCAAGAGACACTTCTCTTCTGGCAGCACGCACTTCTATAAAAAATTCTCTGGCAGACTCGAGTTAGTTAGTTATGACAGAGTAACCTTTATGTCAAGCAATATACTTGATAAATTTTTCATGTGCTTTTGACTGACAGAAGCTCTGGCATTCTGGTAAGTAGCAAAGCAAGCTTCAAAGAGCATAGAAACCTCTTTCTTCTTCCCAAACTGAAGGTGGTTAAATTGAACACATTATTTCCAAGAAAGTTAAAAGAAACACTTCAGGAGTAAGTTCACATTTTGGTGCCTATTCTTCCTTAGTTCCTTTTATTTTTTCTATTACAGGTAATCTCCCTAAATCAGCTTTTTCATTATCATTCCTACTTCTGAATGATTCGGCTCCATTTAACAAAAACCTCCTGGACTCCTAATATATGCTTGATGTGGGGCTGGGGTAGTGGGAAGATAAAGATGAATAGGATACTTACATCTCATTCATATTCAATTATACGGTTGTTTTTTTAATTGAAGTATAGTAATTCACAATATCATGTTAGTTTCAGGTATATAGCACAGTGATTTATATATATATATATACTTTTTCAGATTCTTTTCCCTTATAAGTTATTACAAAATATTGAGCATATTTCCCTGTGGTATACAGTAGCTCCTTGTTACTTATTTTATGGCCATTTAAAATTTTCAGAATCAATACGAATTTCAAAAGAATGGCCAAATGGGGGATACACTTTTATTTGATTCTAGGCTTTAGCTTTTTGTTTGTGTTTCCCACTAATAAACTACTGGCATATGCTGATTCTGCTTCTCTACCTTGTGGGATAAAAAGACTACCTATGGAGGAGCTAGACTGTAGCTAAATGACCCTTGCATTAACCTTTTTCAGCCATTTCAAGTAAGGCAATTATTACTCTAATTTTAGCAAGGATAGGAGAATCTATTATGACCTGCAGTGGTTCATTATGCCATTTCTGTTCTTGGAAGAAAATGGAGAGAAAATGTATCTAATTTGAACAAAAATAAATTCTCATGGATTGAGTAAGAAAAAAATGTTAAAAAGGTAAGACTAAAAAACCACTGATGTTGGCTTCTGAATTAATTCTATGATTCTTTTGTGAGTAACAGAACATTTTTAAGAAGAGAACTCAAGTATGGTTAGAGTGCCCGCTGACTTCTATGTGATGCCTATGCATCCTTCAGGATACAGTTTAGGTGATTAATTTCCAAGCTGATTTTTTCTAATATGCTAAAGGAGAAGTGACAAAGACTCTATGTATGGAAATGACTATACACAGCAGCACTATCTAATAGAAGTATAATGCAAGTCACATATGTAACTTTAGATTTTCTAGGTGCCACTGTCCAACAGACATACAATGTGTGATACACATGTAATTTTTAATTTTCTAGTAGCCACATTACTAAAAGTAAAAAAGGAACAAGAGATTAGTTGAACACTATTTTATTTAACACAATGATAATATTTCAAAAATATTATCATTTCAAAATGCAATCAGCATTTTAAAAAATCAGATCTTTTATGTTCTTTTTTCCTAACCAGGTCTTTGAAATTCAGTGTGTATTCTACACTTACAGCATATCCTAATTTGGACTGGTCACATTTCAAATGCTCACTAGTCACTTATGACTAGAGGCTATCTTATTGGGCAGTATAGGTCTACAGAATTCTTAACACAGTAAGGGATGCTACCATCAAACTACAGAATATTATTAGTGGACCATCTGGCTCAATGAACCAATTAATAAAGAGAAGTTTTATATCATTTAAATAAGCTTAAAATAATAAAAACAAAGTCAAAACCCCACTTTTTGAGACAACAGATAAGATAATCCAATTGAAGTCTTGTACTATACTATGATCTGAGCAAAAAACTTCAATTAAACTTAACACAAAATTGATGTTTAACAGTATTTTCCTACCAGTTGCCCAATAATCTGATATGATTTTGTCATAAACATATTTTCTACTTCAGATAATACTTGCCAATGCACAAAACCCAAGCGTTCCACTGACCATTTCTCTGAGTGAAGTGCACTCACTCCTATCAATCCAAATTAACATGTCCATAAAGAAAATAAGGAACTTTTCATTGCAGCTCTATTTACAATAGTCAGGACATGGAAGTAACCTAAGTGTCCATCGACAGATGAATGGATAAAGATGTGGCACATATATACAATGGAATATTACTCAGCCATAAAAAGAAGCGAAATTGAGTTATTTGTAGTGAAGTGGATGGACCTAGAGACTGTCATACAGAGTGAAGTAAGTCAGGAAGAGAAAAACAAATACCATATGTTAACACATACATATGGAATCTAAGAAAAAAATAAAGGTACTGAAGAACCTAAGGGCAGGACAGGAATAAAGACGCAGACATAGAGAATGGACTTGAGGACATGGGGAGGGGGAAGGGTAAGCTGAGACGAAGTGAGAGAGTGGCATGGACATATATACACTACCAAGTGTAAAATAGATAGCTAGTGGGAAGCAGCCCCATAGCACAGGGAGATCAGCTCGGTGCTTTGTGAACACCTAGAGGGGTGGGACAGGGAGGGTGGGAGAGAGGCCCAAGAGGGAGGAGATATGGGGATATATGTATATGTATAGCTGATTCACTTTGTTATACAGCAGAAACTAACACACCATTGTAAAGCAATTATACTCCAACAAAGATGTTTAAAAAAATAAAAAATAAAATAAAATAAAAATACCTGCCAATTAAATATCAAAAAAAAAAAAGAAAATAAGGAACTTTAAACTCACATTTATATTATGGTTGTAAAGTCAAACTGCTCATCAGGTCCTGGTGTAGTTTGGCAGGAGAGCCTGCAGTGCAATTCACTGTGAAATTCCAAAGATCAAAACCAACCAGATCTATAATCGTGTCTTCAAACATTCTCATTTCGAAAAGATAGACTTTATTTGTTTCTGAAACAGCTACTTTGGTATTCACATAAATACGTCCTTAACTTCCCTTCTAACACAAGTATGAATTCCTCAAAGACCACAAGAGCCAAGTTTATCCTTAACTATAGTGGAAAAGTTTGTCAAGATGATATTTTTCTATTACCGAACTTTTATTTTTGTTTGTTTAAAAACTCTTATATTTAAAAAAAAAATAAAATGATTATACAGGCAACCCCATAGTAACCGTGCATCCACCCTTTATGTAAACTGTTGATAGACATTTTTTATGAAAAATAAAACCTCTTCCAAAAGATTTTTGGATTTTCCATGATGATTTGCATGTTTTAAGTTGCTATCTTATCTTGTGCTATCTGGTTTTAATGATAAATGCTAAGAAATCATTGAAAGGGAGGCAGTGGGCAGTGATGAACATCAGTGCAGAAGCCAAGAACGGGTTTCAGGGACTGTCCCCGACCTGCCACTGACCAGCTGCAGAATACATTTCAAATCTCTGGGTCTCAATTTCTTTACCTATAAAATTTGGAAATAAGAAAAAATTGACTCCAAGGCTCCTCATAGGCTTTGACTTATTAGTGAAAATATTGTAAAATTTAAAAGACTAATCACTTGTTAAACTGAGCAAAGATGCTTTGAAAATTCAGAGTCTAATTGGAAAAGGAACCCCTGTCCAATTTTCATTCAATCAGCTTTGTCTATACCAATGCTATCTGCATCATTCAGCCGCTTCCATTAAGCGTCTAGTGAATTCAATTTTAAATGTTTTACCTCCCCCAAAGCTAACATACAAAAAGAGAGAACACCAAGATTGGTTATTTAAAAGTATAAATTATGGTTCATTGTCAAATATGCCCATCCTGTCATCTAACACAGATATAATTGAAAAGCCATGGACGCTACTAATGAACATGTATTTTGACTACGTCTTCTCAGGAGACAGGAGTAACCTGTCGAGTTCATATAGCCTCAAAGAGTTAACATACTTCCAAAAGCTGAGCACTATACTCCTTGCCAAAACATAAAATTAAGTGTTCCATATGGTGAGGATTGAAAAATGATATAATTTTTTTGATTGTGTTGACTTGTATATTAAGTTTGAGAAAAGAGTCAAAAATTAAGTTTAGTAACTTTGCTGTGTATATTTATCAAGAAATTTCCATTCTCCTATGGCATAAAATTCCAATGCAAATAGCCATTCTGTTTCTAACATTCTAAAAACACTGCCCCCCCCCAAACTGTAGATGGGTAGATGGATAGATAGATAGATAGATAGATAGGTGATAGAGTGTATGCACACACAAACTCATGTAACATATTTAACATCCTTATAGTTTTGCCTATGATTTCACAAACATAAGACAATGAGAAACTGACCGAATGACCAGCTTAAAGTGGAGCAGAGATTCGAAAGGAAGTCCCTTGCTCCATCTTCTAATGGGAAACAAGCACTATCTTTAACTGTGATTTGTTTGCAAATAATGGTTTATATAAAATGCAATCCCTTGGGCTTCCCTGGTGGCGCAGTGGTTGAGAGTCCGCCTGCCGATGCAGGGGACACGGGTTCGTGCCCCGGTCCGCGAAGATCCCACATGCCGCGGAGCGGCTGGGCCCGTGAGCCACGGCCGCTGAGCCTGTGCGTCCGGAGCCTGTGCTCCGCAACGGG
This sequence comes from Globicephala melas, assembly GCF_963455315.2. Taxonomy (NCBI): domain Eukaryota; kingdom Metazoa; phylum Chordata; class Mammalia; order Artiodactyla; family Delphinidae; genus Globicephala; species Globicephala melas. Next base: position 59,097,279 of record NC_083327.1, on the reverse strand, counting down.
AGAGGCCACAACAGTGAGAAGCCCGCGTACCACAAAAAAAAAAAAAAAAAATGCAATCCCTTGTTCCTATATGAAAAGTCTAGCTTGTTTGGATGTCATAGGGATCCATCGATTCCCCTTTCTTGTTTCTTCTCATCTGATGATTTTTATATGGTAATTAATATTGTAATTATGTGATAATGCCACTGACTCTAAAAATAAATCCTTAATTTTTTTCTTGGCATGTCTGGATATGCAGTCATATATTTATACGTCGGTCATTCATTAGTTTTCTATTTTTTCCTTTTTAATAGAAATTTTGAATTCAAGGTAATGTTTTCTACTTGACAACAAAATTATTTTGCAATATATATTATATATTTTTGTATAATGTATTTAAACTATTTTTCTCATCTTTATAGGAATATAATTTTAAACAGAATGAAAGATTAAGCAAACCAAAAATAATGAAAAGTCAAATTATGCACACTGTGCAAAAACACGGTCACATAGATTTTGCCTTGTATAAACTTCATCCTGCCTATGTGGGTTTTAACATATTTCCATGGCTTTAAATAGGAAAACATCTTAAAGCTCAGCCCATGGGAAAACCAAGCTTGATTAGTTTTCCCTTTTACTACAGCCTGCAGAGTGTAAAACACAGCACATCAGAATTGAATTTGTCATCTCCAGACCTCACAGGAATTTTAGGAACTAAATAGTTAGGAAGCCATCCTGGTACTTCTCTTTGCTTTAATCAAAGTCGAAGTTTCAATTTAAACATTCAGGAAATCTCCCTTATTTAAAGCAATCAACTCATTGCTGACAGGGTCTGGCCTTACTGTGTTTAATTTTTTGGCATCAAGCAAAACTTGATTGGTCACAGCCAGTGCATGAGGAGTCCTCCCTTTCCCTCAAAGAAGAGAGAAGGATTCCAGAGCTTTGCTGTGTCCAACACGAGGCTAGAGATATGGATGCATTTTCAAATCAGTAGTGCATTGGCGTAAACCTCAGCTGGAAAATGGAGCTAATGTTTAAGACCTATAAGGGGTTTCAGAGTCAAACAACTATCACAATGGTGAGCTGTAAAATAATATTCTGAGAAAATATTGATCAAGCTTCTTTATTCCTCTGATTTCTGTCTCTTTTTTCACACTTTTTGGAATACACGGGAAGTCACCACCCTGCATTTTATTTTCAAGATTTCAATTTCCTGTAGATCAAGTAGAAAACAGATTTAGCGAAGCCTGAGGTGAGAGGGGGATTGTGGCATACTTGAAAACTAGGCACTAGGATCTTTCAGGAAAATGTATTTAAATACAGGCATAGAGGTGGAGGTAGATGCAGATGTAGGGGTGCAGTAGATGCAGATGCAGTGGTGAAGTAGAGGCTGAGACAGAGATAGGAGATAGATACATCCTACTATACTTAAGAAATCTGGAGGGGAAAAACAGCTAACAAATAAAACTAAATTAATTTCACTAAGATTCAAAATCGTTATTAAATCTCTGAGAAATAAATCACACAGTCAAGAGATCAGAATGGTTGCCTCTATTCTCAGAGCTCTCAATGGCTCATCTCCTTAGATCAGGTGCTCAAAGTTGGGGAAAATGATGTGCAGGCTCTTTAGTTTGGTTACCCTGTGGACAGACAGCCAAAGCATTACTAAAAATATTCCACACTAAATTCATATCTGACCTTTACAACTCTCTATTGTAGTTCTCCAATAATCTGTTTTTTCAAATAAAAAGCTAAGAGATGTAATGAATTATGTAGTGAATTTACTAGTTCTTGAGAGAAGATTATCTAGAAGATACACTATTTAAACAAGTCGAACTTTTAAGAAGGCACATTTTCAAATAAAAATTAAGTGTCGAAAATATATTGTGTTGTCAACATGTTTTTAAATGCACAAAGTTTTAGGGTACCTCGAAAGTTAAATTTTATATAACATTTTGTTATTACCCAAAATATTTATTTGGCATATGTATTATTAGTCGATTCGGGCTACCATAACAAAAGACCACAGACCGGGTGGCTTAAATAACAGCATTGTATTTTCTCACAGCTCCGGAAGTTAGAAGTCCCAGCCAGATCAAGGTCCAGAAGGGTAGGTTTCTGGTGAGAGCTCTTTTCGTGGCTCGTAGACAGCTCTGTGCTTACGTGGCCTTTCCTCTGTGCTTGAGTAGGGGGAGGGAAAGAGAAAGAATGAGGCCTCTGGTGTCTCTTCGTGTAAGGACACCAATCCTATCATATCAGGACCCTATCCTTAAGACCTCATTTAACTCTAATTACCACCTTACAGGCCCTGTCTCCAAAGGCAATCACATTGGGGGGCTAGGGCTTCAATATTCAAAATTTGGGACAAGCTCTCAATGGCTCATTTCTTAGATTAGGCATTCACACATGGGAAAAATGATGTCCACAGGAGCCTATTAGCAAGATCTCAGATACTTACGTTATCTACCAGCAAAAGAAAAAATTCCCTTTTCCATTATGAACTCACAAATTCACATATATCTTCTTCCTCCAAATACACATACGTATAGCATCAGATATACTACATTCTTGGAAATTAATCTGAGCATTTAGTGTTGCTGTGTGGAAATCTGATATGTTTCACTAGAATATACAATGTTTCATTGCTGCTACTGATTTTAAAAAAAGACCAATTTAACAAATAATTCCACTCATGTTCTAGTCAAAATCAGACACCACAGAACAAAAATACTGGTGAGAGCTCTTTTCATGGCTCGTAGACAGCTGTGGTTTTAGACTCTCTAAAAACCAGATTATTATTTATGAAAAGGCCTATAATAATTGTACTAAATGATGTCATAGTTTTTATAGAAATGCATTTTCTCTTAACCAACAGGACAGAAAATTGTATAGAAATTGTCCCCACAAAATATGAGAAGAGGTGTCACACGTTTTTTTGATACAGTGAAATGCCTATTACACTTTTCCATTTTTCAACCATGGCATACCACAGCTCAAAACCCAAGGGCAAAGAACTCACTTAACTAAGATACATGCCATACATCACAAAAATGTGGCTGCCTTTACTGAAAGATGATGTAATATGTAAGGCAAATGTATTGTGTTACTGGGTTTTCCATATTTTCCCCTTGTAACTGTCACAATTTGGGTATGATAAGTGAGGACGACTATTTGATATACTGTATTTTATTTCCTAGTCATGCATCATTTGAGCCAGTGTTTCTCCCAAGTGTGGTCCAGAGAGCCCTGGGGGCCCTCTGGTTAGTTTATAATGCTTCACCAGGAGGAAGAACTTGACTGGGGCAGAGATATTGAGTTGAGAATGATCACTGCAGAAAGTAACTGAAGTCGTGGTAATACTTACCCACAAAAGGGGGCCAAGGAGCAGAAGCTGACAAGTCTAAAACATAAAGATTTATCACCCAGATCTCATGGATAGAGGGCAAACAGGAGACAATTAAATCCGAGGACCACTTCTCTATCTCGGGGCTGTATGTTCCTCCTTTTAAGAAGCCAGAGAACCTCAGCTTGCTCTCCTTTTCTCCAGCTCTACCCACTGTGTGTTCCACCAACCCCACCTTCACCCAAGACTTGCTACAGAGCAGGTGAGGTCCTCCAAGCATTCTCCTTCTATAACGTCACCAAGGACAAGATCTTTTCTCTTTCACCTGGCTTATTGCATTTGACTAGTGAGTGGAAAGCAGATAATAAAGAAGTAACAAACATAGAAAGTTATAAATATCCCAGAATTCTTATATCCTGCTGAGATGGTAACTGGACTTTTGTTTCTGGGAATAGAACTCTCTGCTTGCCTCTTTCTCTTGCCAGGACAGCAGATCCTTTCCTCCAAGGCAGACCCTTTTAGATGAGGGGCATTTGGGATAGCTCATTGGTGTTCCCATCTCACAAGTAGGTGCTTTGCATTTTTGACATGCTGGTGATGGGAGAACATACTAAGTGACCTCTGTCTTACACTAGAAAGTTCCTCTCAAATCATTTCTTCACACAGCATTTTTTAAAAATTTTATACTTTCAAAAAATACTATAGTAGTTCCAAGTTATTTTAAATACAAGGTAAAAAATTCAAACATTGCAATAGAGTATATAGTGAAAAGTTACATCCCCTTTACCTCAGTCCCACAATCTGTCCTATCTCTCCCTCTAGCTATCCATTGGGACAACCAGGTTAGGTCATCATTATATATGAGGTATTTTATACATAAGCCAATATATATATAAGAAATTGTGTATGTATATGTGTGCATATATGTATATGTATTTACATCTATCTATTTATCTATTATCTACCTTTTTGTTTCTTAATATAGTAAAGCATACCATGCATTGTCCAAAAAGTCTTGCTACAATTTTAAGCTTTAGTAATCTGAGAAGGATAAATGTTATATTCAGAAAAACATTAAAACTTTTAATAATTTAAATCTTGTTTATACTTGTTTAGTCTTTTAAATTTTGAATAGTAAATTTTAAATTTTAATCTTTTGCTTTTGTCAATATTTGTCACCTTCAACTTGAGGGATTGAAATGTATGTATTCATACAGAAGTTCATCCTTGCTTTTTTCACTTACTGTGTCTTGGTGCTTGTCCCATCTCAATATGTATAGATCCCTATCATTCTTTTTCACAGTTTCATTGTAACCCATTGTATGAATGGGTCATAAATAATTTAATCAGCCTTCTGTTAATGTACATTTAAGTTGCTTAGAACAACACTCTAAAAACTATTATGAAGCATATATTTTTGGCCATTTAATAGCAAATCAGTTATAAATACTTTCAGTTACAAGTAAGAGAAATGTTGACTAACAATGGCAGTCGTATTTGTTTTAAATAGGTTTTAATTTTTTCACATAATAGGACACCCAGAGGTGAGTGGTTGCAGGCAGATTCAGCTGCTCAGTGATTCCATGAGGAATTCAGGTGCTTTCTGTCTTTTCATATCACCATTTTTAATGTGCTGGGCTTTTGTCCTCATCCTTGTCACTTCATAGTCACAAAATGGCTACCACAGCTCCAGGAGTCACATCCATAGTCAAGACAAGAGGCAGAGGAGAGAATGAATGGCAACTACCTCTGTCCCTTGTACTAGGACAGGAAAAGCTTTTCTAGAGCCTGCAGTAGACTTCCAGCTTTAAGATGATCATGATGATACCTCTTCCCATCTTCAAGGGAGACAGCAAGAGAATGAGGATAACTTAACATGGCTGTGGAGAGTGTCTTCCAGCCCCATCTGACCAGAAAGGTGGGCAACAACTCCTGAAAGATGTTCAGCCCAGCAGTACTAAAGCCAAGAGTTGGGCAAGCAGAACTGATCACCCCCAGAGCAAAGCCAGTACAGGCCTAGATGCTTCTTGTGCTACACACAGGCAAGGGGAATTAACTCATAGCCAAGGCTGAGGGTAGCTCCTGGCTGCTCCCAACTGGAGAGCCTGTTCGGGAAATTGAGAGTAGCCTAGAGTAGTCCCTCCCCATCCTGCCCAGGAAAGGGGGCTGAGACAAAGCCCCACTCACTGTGGAGAGTGTCCTCTTTCTCCCTCTGAGCAGAAGGGCAAGAAACAACTCCAGTAGCACTCAAGCCAAGAGGCAGGCAGGCAGAGCCGATAGTTTGCAGAGCAAAGCCAGTGGCCCTGTTCAGTCAGAAACTTGGGGTGTAGGCCAGCACCTACAAAGCACAAAGAGCTTTACCAGCTTAATAGCTGCTGCTCCCTCTGTACCCAGGTAGGGAATCTAATTTATAGCTCCCCTCATCTCTGAATACAGTCTTCAGCCTGTCACCTAACCAGAGCACAGGGGAAGCTACACAGCCCATTCAATAGCCATACATACAGTGACATTAAACAGAGAGCACAGCAGTGGCTTCCCCCATCTGTAGAGCAAAACCAGCAGCCTCACATGACCAGGGAATTCAGTGCACACTCTGGCCTGATTTGGCCAAACAATAAGCTATACAGACCCTGAGTCCCATTCTGCTCCCCTGCCAGGGCAGGGAAGCTAATTCATAGCCCCATCTACTACTGAAAATAGTACCCAATTCTGACCATCTAGTAAGCCTGACCAGAAAATCCAGGCAACCACAGAGCCTATCCTACAACCTTACTTATGTAGGAAAAAAGCTAGTAGTATAGTACTGCAGTACTAAATATTTACTGAAAAAAAATTTGTGTATAAGTGAACACACATAGTTCAAAACCATGTTGTTCAAGAGTCAACTGTATATAGTCATAGTTAGATTCTGCAATATGGTAATAATGGTACATAATTTACATACAGCTCTAGTTTAAAAGTTAAAAAAACACAGTACAAACTACAACAATCTATTATTAGTTACACAACAGAAAAAACATGTAAATTACAACAGCAATAACCTAAAATGTGAGAGAGTAGAGAAGTAAAAGTGTGAGGTTTACTGAAGTTAAGTTGTTATCAGTTTAAAAGTTTAAGATATTTTATGTAAGCCTCATGGAGACTAGAATGGAGAATTCTGTAGGAATTATAGAAGAGAATCTGATAAAGAAGCCAAAGCATACTGATACAAAAGACATCAAAACACGAAAAAAGACAGCAGGATAAAAAACAAGAAACAATGAATTTATAGAACAAGAAGAAAAAATTAACAAGATAGCAATAGTAAGTTCCTATCTATAAATAATTACTTTAAGTGTAAATGGATTAAATTCTCCAGTTAAAAGACTTAAAATGGTTGAATGGATAAAAAACCAAGATCAAACAATATGCTGCCTCTAAAAGACTCACTTCAGTCTTAAAGATACACATAGACTGAAGGTGAGGGATGGAAAAAGACACTTCAAATAAGTGGTAACTCCAAAAAAGCAGGGGCAGCTATACTTACATTAGACTTTCAACTAAAAATGGTAAAAAGAGACAAAGAAGATCATTATTTAATGATAGAGGGGGTCAATATATCAAGAAGATATAACAATTGTAAATATTTATGCACCCAACATTGGAGCAACTAAATCTATATAGCAAAAAAAAAATAACAGAGCTAAAAGGAGAAATAAACAGTAATACAATAACAGTTGGGGATTTTAATACCCCACTTTCAACAATGGCTAGATCATTTAGAGAATCAGTAAGGAAACAGTAGCTTTGGACAGCACTACAGGCCACATCGACCTAACAGACATATTTTGAACCTTCTATCCAGCAACATCAGAAGACACATTCTTCTCAAGCCTGCATGGAACATTTTCCGGGAGAGACCAGGTGTTAGGCCACAACTCAAGTCTTAGCAAATTCAAGAAGATCAAAATCATACCAAGTAACTTCTTTAGCCACAATGGCATGAAGTTAAAAATCAATAACAAGAGAAAACTGGAAAATACATGGAAATTAAACAACAATCTCCTGGACAGCCAATGTATCAAAGAAGAAATTAAAGGAAAGTAAAAAAGTTTCTTGAGACAAATGAAAATGGAAACACAACATAATAAGACTTGTGGAATGTAGCAAAGGAAGTTCTAATAGAAAAGTTCATAGCAATAAATGCATACATTAAGAAGCAAGAAAAAAAAAAAGAAGCAAGAAAGATTCCCAATAAATAACCTAACTCTATGACTTAAGGAACTAGAAACAAAGTGAGCCCAAAGTTAGAAGAAAGAAAATAATAAAGATTAGAGAAGAAATATTGATAAATAAAATAGAGACCTGAAAAACAATAAAAAAGATTAGCCAAACTAAGAGTTGTTTCTTTGAAAAGATAAACAAAATTAACAAACCCTTAGCTAGACTAACAAAAAAGAGAAAATAGAGAAAGATGATAGCATATATTCCATATACAATGGAATATTATTCAACCATAAAAAATGAAATCCTACCATTTGCTACAACACAGATGGACCTTGAAGTCATTATGCTAAGTGGAGTAAGTCAGACAAAGAAAGACAAATACTGTACGATCTCATTTACATGTGGAATCTTTAAAAGAAAAAAATCAAACTCATAAAAAAACAGATGACTTGTTACCAGAGGTAGAAGGTGGGGGAAGGGAAAATTGGAGGAAGGTGGTCAAAGGTATAAACTTTCACTTATAAAATAAATAAGTACTAGGGATGGAATGTACAACACAATGACTATAGCTAACACTGCTATATGATATATAGGAACGTTGTTAAAAGAATAAATCCTAAGAGTTCTCATCACAAAGAGAAAAATTATTTTCTTCATTGTATTTATATGAGAAGATAGATGTTATCTGAACCTATTGTGGTAATCATTTCACAGTATATGTAAATCAAACTATCCTGCTATATACCTTAAACTTACACAGTGATGTATATCAATTATTTCTCAACAAAACTGGAAAAATGCATTTTAAAAGCAGCAGTCACACTCTGCAAAGAAAATCTTACATTTAGGGCAAATCTTTATCCTCCTCTTCCTCTATGCTTTCTTCTCTTGGTCACTTTTCTTCCAGATTTAAATATAAACATCCAAGATAAAAAAAAAAAAAGTTATTCAACTGTGAAGAAAGACTGGAAAGGCATTGATAATTGGATTGTGTCAACAATGATAGCTAAAAATTTATTGAACATTTATATGACAGGCCATGTTTTAAGCACTTTATATATATTAATGAATTTAATCCTCACAACAATTTTGTCTGCAGAGATTAATCTATATTATCAAAACCATCAACAGTAAACTAGGCAACAAAAGTAATATCACAGATTCTAACCTCAAGCCACATCAGAAGTAAGGCAGAGGGAGAGTTACAAGCACTTCACCCCCTGCTCCACCTCCACCCTTCCTAAAGCTCACCCACTGGTTGGCATATGGGTCTTAGCCTCAGCATGGAAACACTTAGTCCATCCTTACACCAGAGAAAGTAGAGACATTGCTCTCTTCAGTTCCGATCATGACAGTGTTATTAAATTTTCCAATCTGATTTATTCTTTTAATGCCTCATCATCTTCATAATTAAGAAAAGTCTTGAATAATTTTTTTCAAAATTTGAATACATGCTTTGTAACGTATTACATAAATGATAAATGAAATAAACTTTATCTTGGCATTTTCTGATGAATCAAAAGAACAAGATTGAATTTATTGACCAATTACTATTCAGTTTCATTTGATGCTGAGATAGAGAGCTTGAAAAGTCACAGCCTACTTTTAGTTGACCAACTGGGGCACCTTGCTATTTTTAAGGAAAGTTTCAAAATTCTAGTACCAGTAGCTCTCTCAAGTCTTAATACAGTCTCTTGCTCTTTTTTGGGATTTATGAACAAGTAGTCAATAGTAAATTCTATTAGATATTAGTGCTCAAGTCTTATGTCCCTGTATCTCCAGCAGGATCTCTTTCAAAAGAAAACAGGAGCTAAAAGCGACCTGTTGTCGCCCATCCTTAGGGGAAGAGTTTGCAGAGTTAAACTGCAGTAGAGTGGGATACAAAGCCCTTGGTCTAAGAATATAGCCCACTTGCTTCCTCAGAATGCGTTCCCATATCTGGTCGGTGAGCTCTCCAATGGGAAAAGACACATACAAGTGAGCGATCTTCCTTCCCCTAGAAGCTTTCTCCTCTGCTAAGTTCCATATTCCAACTATACTTCACTGAAGTCTGCAGAGGCTGGGCCCTCTCTAGTGCCTTGACTTACTGTCATATTACAGAAAAGGGAACATTGAGCAGAGTCTCTACCACCCTCTAGTTTTACTTCCTTGACACACCCTGGGACATTGAGTTTTGGACATTTCCAACTTAAGAAAGGAAAGCAAAATCACATGTTGATTTTGGTGTTATAAATCTGCTAGAAAATAGGAGGCCTGGAATAGCTGTATGCTAAAAAATACTGGTCAAAACCACGATGAGACTTTTTTAAAAAAATAAGAGGTTACGCAAAGTTCTGGCTCCTCCTGTCTCCCGGCTACTGTCTCACAGACCCCTGCACTATTCTAAGGGCCGGAAAGGCTTCTATACACGGGCTCATTTGTGGTCAACATAAAGTAGACTGTAGCCTTGTACCCACTCCCTTTGCTTTGTTAAAAATAACATTAATACACATTCATTGTAGAAAATTTGGAAAAATACAGAAAAGCATAAAGAAAATAAAAATTACCCATAGATCTACCACTTTACTCACTTTCCTAACTGCTGATCTAAAAGCAAACACAGAGATCAAAAGAGCAGATAAATGCTCCCAAAGTTTTCTGGTTCCTTTTTACATAGTTCATATGCAAATATTTATTTAGCCATGAAACTGGCAGCAAAAGGACTAAGAAAGAACTGCCTTTGAATCACAGCATCTTAGCAGCAGAATAGACAACAAAAATCCTACCCAGGAATCTCTTCCATGCTACCTCTGTGAGAGTGTAAGCTAGATTCAGCTCAATGCTTCCAGGAATGCTTTTCTAGATAGATGGCTCAGCAACTATAAAGTTCTGCTTGTCAGGAAGTTCTACCTATATGATGTCTTTCCTACCCATGGATCCTAATCAGTACTCTGGAGCAACGTAGAATAAGTTTAACTTCTTCTTGTGTTATCTTTACAATCAACCTAAATCCTCTTATTTCAAGAGTGAACTATTTTGGACATTCTATTCTATTCTCGATGAACACTACTTTGTTCAAATCATGGTGTCCAGAACTGAAGAAATTTTGCTAAATAACATGGGGGATGTCATGTCAACTTCTGTGATACTGACACTGAATATCTATTAATACCAACCTAATAGTCAAAATTCAGTTAAAAACATTTTCTAATTATAACAATACTCAGTTCAACCTCTTTGGCCACACCCTGCACTGCAGACATTGGTAGAAATGTTGGCTATAATCACCCTATTCCACTAGCCCTGAAAGGACACCTTAGTCAATTTTAGTGCCTTTGTATATGTTGCAATGGTTAATTTGTGTGTCAGCTTGTCTAAGTCATGGTGTGCAGCTGTTTGGTCAAACACCAGTCTAGATGTTGCTGTGTAGTGCTTTTTTATATGTGATTAATATTTAAATGAGTATACTTTGAGTAAAGCACTTACTTTCCATAATATGGGAGGCCTTTATTCAACCAGTTGAAGACCTTAAGAAAAAAAATGAGGTCACTATAAGAGGAAGGAATTTTGCCTTCAAGTTGCCTACATACTCAAGACTAAAACATCAACTCTTGTCAGAATTTCTATTCTTCCAGCCTGCCCTGCAAATTTGTACTTGCCAACCCCATAATTTTATGGACCAATTCCCTACAATAAATCCCTCTCTCCCTCTCTCTCTCCATCTTATTGGTTCTCTTTCTTTGGGAAACCCAGACTAATACTTGTATATATAGTATTCTTCCCCTCTTCCCTTCTTTGTCTTCTCCACTATTCCTTTTTTCTTTTCCCATGCTTGACACACTCAGTCAAATATAGACCCCTAGCTCAACTCATCCTTTGTTCTCTCGGCAAATATCTTCACTTCTACATAATGAATCATGGTTTTCTTGGCCCCATCTCCAAGCAAATATTTCTTGCCATTTCTATTTAATAAATACCTTGGTATTCACTTCCTTATGAACCACAGTTCTTCTTCCCTCAAAACACTGACTAGAATCACCTTTGCAGAAAACCTTATAACCTAAACTCATATAGCTCTGGTCACTGACACCTTCAGCAGTTCCCATAAAACAAATATCTCTGTTGTATGCCCACTTTTATTCTAGATCCTTGTTTATGTGCTTTTTTGTTGTTTTTTTCCATGTTCTGTTATTTTGGTTTCATTGGGGTTTTTTTGTTTTTTATATTTATAGGAAAAGCTCCTTAAGGATATGGAACTTGTCTTATTTTTTAGTCTTACTTACAACTATGTTCAGTATACAGGGGCTTCTTAATAAATATCTTTCACTATAACTTATTCAAATAATCGAGTTTTCTGGTATGGATGAAAGAAAGAGCTAGACACAAAATTAGCCAGAATTTTCATAAAACTAAGCTCCATTTAGATCTTGTTTTAAGACCACTGAAACTTTAAGGTATTGCTATTTATCAAGCTTCTTTTAAGATCAGTTTCCTGAGGGTCCATTGTTAAACTTTTTTAAGTCCTCCCAGTATACATGTGTTCAGAGATTATATGCAAAAATGCAGTGCTTCTCAAAGTATAATGTGCATAGGACCTACCTGGCAAGCTTGGTAAAATGCAGGTTCTGATTCAGAAAGCCTGCGTTGGGCCTGAAACGCTGCATCTCTAACAATCTGTCAGGTGGTGCTAATGATGCTGGTCCATGTAGCACACTTGATAAACATGGTCCAGTAGAGAAGACATAGGTAGGAAGCCAGAGCTGAGCCCAAATCACTTACCAGCTCTGGGAAATGCCTAGAACAGGAGAGTACGGGCAAGATTAAATAAGCAGATGCATTTTGTCTTTTTCTTTTTTTTGGCTGCGCCACAAGGCTTGAGGAATCTTTAGTTCCCCAACCAGGGATGGAACCCAGGTCCCCTGCAGTGGAAGCGCAGAGTCCTAACCACTGGACCACCAGGAAATTCCCAAGCAGATGCATGTAGGAAGCACTTAGAATAATGTCTGGAACTTAATGGTTGTTCAGGAATCAATGTTTTTCCTACCATGTGAATAACTATCCCTGTCAACCTGTGTTATATCTCTCATAATTTCTGGTTCTTTTAACCTTGCCAGCTTCTAAAGGTGATATTTTTTCTCAAAACACCTGCAATTAAATTTTCTTATTTAAATGATTTTTGGTTAAAAAAAAACTTTGGAAAATAGGAAAGTATTTTGGTACTCCATTCATTTTCATGTCCACGGTCATACCATACACCGTCACGTGGGCTTTGAAGTCAAATAGACCTGATTCTTCAACTTGGGGCTCTGCCATTGTTGGCTGAAACCTTGTACAGTTACTTCATCTCCATAAGCTTTATTTTCCTCATTTAAAAAATGAGGATAATAGCTATCCATACTCCAAACATATTGACTGGATTAAGCCAAAGCATGTAAGAAAGTTAATCAAGTGCCAATTCATAGGAAGCACTTATGTCAGACACTTCTTCTGCTTCAATTCATTTCTTCATGATAAGGGTGGCAAAACTACAAAGAAGACTTAATATACAGCCTTGACAGTTTCCTCTGTTAAAGTCAAGAAGAGAAAAAGAGTGGGACTCAGCCATCCATAATGGGGACATTTAGGTGGATGAGCCTGAGAATCTTAAGCACCCAGAATCCACTAACTGGCAAAAGTCCTTTCCCCTTTGAGAGGGGAAAGCAGCCTTACCTTTCCTGCAGAAGCCTTACCTGAGGCAAGCGCCTTACAAGATGATGCTTATCTTCCTCAAGATCTACCCCTTCATCACGTATTGTCTACAGGACAAAAAATAGAGTCAAATCTCAGCATAGCCCAAATGGGGAAATAAAGTCACTGCTTTGGAAGAAAATAGCTCACACAAAAGACGGCTAAACTGAAAATATACAGGCAGGAACCAGGAGACGATATGTGAGAATGGTTTTTAAGAATGTAGAACTAGAAAGGGCAGAATATAAAGGGAAATAGATTGTAAGGTTGGTTGGAAATACTTATTGACATAGGAGCACTCTCCCATGGCTAAGGGTTAAATATTGTATCAATCTGCTACTGCCACAAACAGCCACATAATCTCAGTGACATGCCGCAATAAGCATTTATTTCTCACTTTGCTGAGGTTTGGCTGATGTAGTCTGGGCTTTACTGGGCTTACTCCAAGCTGTGGATTGAATATAGATCTGCAACTCATGTCTTTCATCTTCTTTGGACCAATGGTTATTCAAGATAGGGGCTTCTCATGGCTAAAGACAGGAGTTCAGAAGATGAGCCCAATTGTGCATCCGTATTTTAAGCCTCTGCTCCCATGATATTCAATAATATCCCACTGGAAAAAAACAAGTCATATGGCCAAACTCAATGTTCTAAGTATATGAAAGAAAATATTTTTATTATTTGCATATGACATGATTATCTACCTAGAAAACAAAGAACATACAGATAAAATATAAGAATAATAAGAGTTTGTAGCCAGGTAGCTAGGTACAAGATCAATATACCAAGAGAATTGCATTATTATTAGCTAGAAGATAATATTATAAATTATAATCCATGAAAAGATATCATTTATAGTTGACACTTTTAAAAAATATCTAAATACTTAAAAATACAGCTCATGTTCAAGATTATGAAGACCCAAAATCGTAAGGATATAAATTATCTCCCACAAAATTATAAATCCAAACTGTAAGCAGTTCTTTTTCAATAATTTGATAAATAATTCTAAAATTTATATGGAAGAGCAAAGACCCAAGAAAAGCCAAGATGTTTAAGAAACTAAGCAAAAAGAATAAAGAAGGAGATAGTCCTACCAGCTATCAAGCTCTGTTATAAAATGAAATTGATTAACACACTGTAGTATTAGAACAGAGCTAGATAAATGTACCCATTGAACAGAATGAAAATCCCAGATTAAGACTCATATGGAGGGTTAGGACAAGTGGTCATGAAAAAAATAAAATAAAATTAGATCCCTACTCTATGCCCTAGCCACCTCCTCCCCAAATAATAATTCCAGTAGATTAAAGACTTAAATGTGGAAGACAAACTTTTAAATTTTAGAAGACAATATAAGAGAAGATCAAACCTTTAGATATGGGAAATTTTTATGAAATAAGACAGAAAAAAATTAGCTATAAAAATCGATAAATTTGACTACATTCAAATTATTTCTATTGGTCAAAAGGGTTACCATAGGTACAAACTACCCCAAGTAGTGGATTCATGAATACCAAGTGGGTTCGTATGCTGTGGTGCCAGAGAAGTTCCAAGGCAGGAAGCAAGAAGTAGGACCCATAGGGTCTGCATCCTGACAAGGGTGCACTTGCACAAATCTGATTACATCTCATATGGAACTGGTCACCACAACAATGACTGGAGAAGAGGTAGGGCTGAAAGAATATAATGTGGTGCACAAGCCACCACATGAGAGTTAATGAGGCAAAATTCATTTCGGTTTATTTAAAGATTTTTACCTAGTTACTTTATATTTGTTATTTGATAATTCCAGTGCAGCACTAATATAAACATACATCTTTAAGGCTAAGTTACTTTTGAGATTATTTATGATTCCATTTTCAGAAGGTATTTTTGTGTTTTCGTTTCCATGTGGCAGCTTCTTTAGTTTTTATTATTTCCTGCAAGCCCAGAGATCCGATTAAAATGTTTTATGTGGATCTCATTTTTTTCTCCCGAGAAGAGTCCTTCACAGTATCTGGTCTACCACATTGACCGAAGCCAAAGCCCTGGGTACGCAGATCTGGACAGAGCCCAGTAGGCTCTCAAACTACATTACTACTTACTTTCTTTTGTATAAAACATGCAGCACTTGCTGTCAGCCATGCATTGTTCCTTCCTATCACTTCAGTCACTTTAATCCCTTAGGTGTAGAATTCTTAAAGAATCTTAAATATCGTCCAAGACAAGGAAGTATGAAAGATTGCCAGCTGATGATTTTCTAACTCTTCTCCTGAAACTACAGCTCTTTCTCTGCCGCTTTTATTCGAAAAGCAAAAAGCAAATGAGCCCAGTCATCATAACTTGTGCCTCGATCTAATTAAATTTTATCACAAGATAAGAATAGAGAGAAAGCTGACTACAGTGCTAATGTGAAACAATTGAGAATTTAGTTAGCAAATTCTAAAATAGTTTACCATTCTGTTTTCACTTTGCAATTCTGGCCTATAGCCAGACAGAAAAAATGAAAGCCATTTTGGTATTTAAGTACTGTATAGCTCATATCAACTTTAAATCCCATATTGAACGATTCCATTTGACTACTATGATTTTCTTGCTTTGCTCTATTTCTAGAGCAAATATAAAATATTCTCTCTACCTCTCTTGTCTTACATCTAACCCACAACTAATAAAGCCTCAGAATTTGTAGTCAGGAAAACATAATTTACCATAATACCTTTTTTTCCCCTTCGCATGTTAACCAAATTGTGCATTTAAAATCCTGGCTCCGTCTAGAATCCTAAAGGCATTTTAGTTACAATCCGACATTTTCTTTCCCTCTGTTGCCAGTTGAAAGCATACTTTCCAAGCTCTTATTCATTCAGCTAACAGTGACTTCCCTTATAGAGTTTCCAGTTATATTTTGTTAGTAGCTTTAATAAAACAAAGAAAAGAATACAGTGAATAAAATGATTAGGTCAGAATCAAAAGACATCATATTTCATAATCTCCCCCAAATTATCTACAACACTTCCCCAGCTTTGAGTTAAGTTATGAAGTATTCATAATTTTACTTCTTAATAAATGTGTTTTTCTTAAAAAGATGAGGCAATTAATACATACTTAGAAGAACCACTCTGCTCCAAACACAGGTAATTCCAACCAACCCTCCAACATAAAGAAAACTAGAAAACGGGACAAAATGTTTTTAGAGATATGCTTAAAGGAAAGGGAAGTTTACCAACATAGCGAAGAATTATTAGGACAGAATATGGGAGAGTATAGGAGCCTGGAAAAGTGAGTGTGACATTCGAGGCAGTTTTTTATCCCTAGAAGCGTTTCCTGATTCTGGAAGGTGCAGTTGTGAGGCTGAGCCATACTTTTAGTAAACTAGGATCAGGAATTGGGGTTAGAGCCTATCAGAATGATGGGGTCCTGGTGATTCTCCTTGATTTGGCTTGGCTATACCTTAAGGTGAACTAAAAAGAAGACCTCCACTGTGGCTGAAATATAGCTATAAATTATGAAATTCTTGAAATAGGACTGGGTGAATTTCACATTGCCAGTACTGTCCAGGCACGTGGCAAAAGCAAACGTAAATTCTCTCTGGAGAAAAATAACAACACATTAAGCCTCAAATGATTCCTGTATAAATATTGCAAAATCAATTTCTAGCACACAGTGAAAAGTAACTCGTCACACTAGGAGAAAATAACACATTCAAGGAAATCAGCAGAAACGAAAGCAAGAAACAGATCCAGAAGGTCTCCAGATATTGATGTTATATGGAGATATAAGACACAGACTGTAATATAACTATGTTTTCTGTGTTTAAACAAATAACAGACAAGATTGAGAATTGGAGCTAGAAGTTAAAAGAAACAAGTAAATGGAAATTTTGGAATATAAATAATATTTACCAGGATTAGAAAACTAATGCACAGGTAATAACAGCAGATTGGACCAGGCTAAAACAGAATTAGTAGTTATAAAATAAGAGAAAAATATCTAGAATAAACTAGAAAAAGAGAGAGAGAGAAAAAAACTATAGAATAGTAAATACAAGATTTAGAGATAACAGTGAGAATTCTAATATGCATTTGAAACATCAGGCATAGAGGAGAGAGAAAATATGGAAAGAGGAAATAATTGATGAGAATTTTCTAGAATCCCTACAAACCCTAAGTAGGATAAAAGAAATTTATACCTAGGTGTATTATAGCAAACCCACTGAAATCTTCTCCCTTCAAAAAAAAAAAAAGAAAGAAGAGAGACTCTCTTCAATGGAGAAATAATTAGAAAGCCATCTTCTCAATAGGAAAAAAAATAGAAACAAGAGAGTGGAATAACTATGGGGTTGAGAATAACAACTGCTGGGACTTCCCTGGTGGTGCAGTTGTTAAGAATCTGCCTGTCAATGTAGGGGACATGGGTTCGAGCCTTGGTCCGGGAAGATCCCACATGCCGTGGAGCAACAAGCCCATGTGCCACAACTACTGAGACTGCGCTCTAGAGCCCGCAAGCCACAACTACTGAAACCTGCATGCCACAACTACTGAAGCCCAAGCGCCTAGAGCCCGTGTTCCATGACAAGAGAAGCCACCGCAATGAGAAGCCGGCACACCACAACAAAGAGTACCCACGCTCACAACTAGAGAAAGCCCGTGTACGGCAATGAAGACCCAATGCAGCCAAAAATAAATAAATAAAATAAGTTTATATTAAAAAAAAGAATAATAACTGCTAATGTGTAATTTTATACCCAACAAAAATATACATCAAGAATGAAGGAGAAACAAATATTTTTCAGATAGACAGAAAAATTGAGAGAATTCCTCTCCTGAGGACTTGTACAAAAAAGATAATTAGCAGGCAGAAGGAAAATAAGTTCAGATGGAAGTTTGGGATGCAGAGCAGAACAGAGAGCAATTGAAAGGGCAAACATATGGGTAAGTCTAAATGAATATTGACTGTATGTAACAATGATAATAATGTGTAATTAAAATAGTTATTGGAGCAAGGATACATTAAGGCAATGAATTAGAATGGGAATCACATAAACAGACTTCTGCATAAACACACTGCTGATTTATGAGAAGGTTAGCTCTGTTGAGTAGGGGAGAGTGAAATGTGCTGGGACAATTAATACCAAAATTAAAAATGGAAGTTACCCTCTACCTCATACATACACAGAAATAAATTCCATGTAGATTTTATATCTGAATGTGAAAAGTAAATAATAACAAACATTCTAAAAGATACTTTAAGAGAATATTTTCCTAACCTTAAAGTAAGAAAAAACTTTTCAAATGGCAAAAAATGCACTAATCATAAAGGAAAAGCTAGGTAAAATGGAGTATATTAAGCTCAACAACCTCTCTTTATCAAAAATTACTCTTAAGAGTAAAGAGATGAGCCACACACTGGGAGACAGCATATGTAATACATGTACATGACAAAGGGCTCACATATCGAATCTATCGTATAAGAAGCCACCAACAGGGCTTCCCTGGTGGCGCAGTGGTTGAGAGTCCGCCTGCCGATGCGGGGGACACGGGTTCGTGCCCCGGTCCGGGAGGATCCCGCATGCCGCGGAGCGGCTGGGCCCGTGAGCTGTGGCTGCTGAGCCTGCGCGTCCGGAGCCTGTGCTCCGCGGCGGGAGAGGCCGCAGCAGTGAGAGGCCCGCGTACCGCAGAAAAAAAAAAAAAAAAAAAGAAGCCACCAACAGATCAATAAGAAAAAGACATCTCAATAGAAAAATGGGCAAGAGATTTGAATAGGCACTACCAAGAAGAGAAAATCCAAAGTGCTTAATAAACATGAAAAAGTGCTCAATTACATTAGTAATCAGGAAAATGTAAATAAAACCAAAATGAAGGGGAGTTCCCTGGTGGCCTAGCGGTTAGAATTCGGTGCTTTCACTGCTGCTGCACGGGGTTCAATCCCTGGTCGGGGAAATAAGATCCCACAAGCTGCACGGTGTGGCCAAAATAAATAAATAAAAATAACAAAAACAAACAAACAAAACGAGGAACCACTACATACCAACAAGAACTGCTAAAAAGAAAATGACCGGCAGTCACAAGTGTTGGTGAGGAGGTAGGGCAAATGGAATCCTCGTAATCTGATGATAAGAGTGTAAATTGGTATAACCCCTTGGAAAACTGTTTGGTACTAATCACTAAAGCTGAACTTACACATAATCTATTCACTCAGCAATTCCACTCCTATGTATACATGCAATGGAAATGAGTGCATGCACCCCAAGAGATTGCACAAGGGTGTTACAGTAGCATTGTTTCTGATAACCCCAAACTGGAAACAACCCAAAAGCCCATCAAATTCAGGTATATCCATTCAATTATTATTAACTGTATGAATATACAACTGCAAACAATACTGTGGATGAACCTTGCAAACATAACGTGGAATGAAACACTCCAAACTAAAAGAACACATACTCGACGATTCCATTTACATAAATGTCAAAAACCTGGCAATAAACTATAGCATTAAAGGGTGCATCTGTATGTGGTATAACTATAAGGATATGCATGAATGTTATTATTATAAAATTATATGGAGATTTGGGGGAGAAGGAAGTAAGGGATAGTGACACAAAGAATGTTTCAGAGTCTTGGCAATTTTCTATTTCTTCCTAGATCATGATTACAGGATGCTCACTTTGTAATAAATCATTGAATTTAACAATTTTCTTCAATGTTTCTTTTCTGTATGTGTTTATATTTTATAATCAAAAGTTAAAATCTCAACTAATCTAAAATGAAATAGATTTTAGCTTGAAGGTCAAATTTTTGTAGGGATCACCTTTTGTTATTTTCCTTTTCAGACTGTAAGTAGTAGAAAATAATATGTAAAGTGTAGAATATTTCATCTTGGAAAAAAGGGTTTATATGTATGGCTATAACAGAATTCACATGCTTATTGTTTTGTTTTGTTCTGGTTTGGGTGGGTTTATTTTTTAGCAGTTAGTTAAGAGATTGAGTAGCAAAATATTGTCACCAGAATTTTTTTTTTTTTTGGAAGGAGGCTATTTATTTTCTCTTCCTTTCCTCTTATACTTAGAGAATACATACTGAACAATAAAACAAGAAAAACCAACCTACTACAAGGATGCACTGCCATACAAAAGCAACAGAAATCCAGTATAAGAACGTATTAACCTCTCCCTTTTCCTTTGTTGAGTCTTAGTTCATTTGAGCAAATTGCTTTTGAGTTTATACCTTCTGTCTTTAGTTTTCCCCTTTTCTCTTAAAGTGTCCTCAGATTACAAGTACTCCGACACAGCCTTAATTCAAATGCCTTTCGTTATAAATTGAAATTCACGTTTTCCCATTTTCTATTCCTTTAAAATGTCATAACAGTGATTACCTCACTGCTATTCTGAAGTTCAAAACCACATGCATAGCTACTAATCCATTGTGGATTTGTGCCAAGTGTCACTTCTGTCTCAGCCCTCAGAGCCCTGATAAGATTGTGATAATTAGAAGCCCCTGGGGATGAGACTCATACTTTCTTGTATGTCTTCTGCCCCGTCCACCTGTGCTCAGACACAAGCCTCTTTTTTCAATTACTCTGAAGATGGAGTCAGCTTATTATATTGATATGGCAGTTCTCTGCATGCTCCCTCTCCTGGAGTACAGATATCTTAATAACTTTATGAATAAAACTCCTGTTCAAATCAAAAGGCATTCCATGGAAGTACATCTTGTGGGATCTGACACCTATCAATATAAGTTAACAGCAGAATAAAGAAAAAAGAATGAAAAGAACTGAGGACAGTCTCAGAGACCTCTGGGACAACATTAAACGTACCAACATTCGAATTATAGGGGTTCCAGAAGAAGAAGAGAAAAAGAAAGGGACTGAGAAAATATTTGAAGAGATTATAGTTGAAAACTTCCCTAATATGGGAAAGGAAATAGTTAATCAAGTCCAGGAAGCACAGAGAGTCCCATACAGGATAAATCCAAGGAGAAATACGCCAAGACACATATTAATCAAACTGTCAAAA
The DNA here is from genome assembly GCF_963455315.2 of Globicephala melas. Classification (NCBI taxonomy): domain Eukaryota; kingdom Metazoa; phylum Chordata; class Mammalia; order Artiodactyla; family Delphinidae; genus Globicephala; species Globicephala melas. Next base: position 59,076,049 of record NC_083327.1, on the reverse strand, counting down.
ATTAAATACAAAGAAAACATATTAAAAGCAGCAAGGGAAAAACAACAAATAACACACAAGGGAATCCCCATAAGGTTAACAGCTGATCTTTCAGCAGAAACTCTGCAAGCCAGAAGGGAGTGGCAGGACATATTGAAAGTGTTGAAGGAGAAAAACCTGCAACCAAGATTACTCTACCCAGCAAGGATCTCATTCAGATTTGATGGAGAAATTAAAACCTTTAGAGACAAGCAAAAGCTGAGAGAGTTCAGCACCACCAAACCAGCTCTACAACAACTGCTAAAGGAACTTCTCTAGGCAAGAAACACAAAAGAAGGAAAAGACCTACAATAACAAACCCAAAACAATTAAGAAAATGGGAATGGGAACACACATATCAATAATTACCTTAAATGTAAATGGACTAAATGCTCCCACCAAAAGACACAGATTGGCTGAATGGATACAAAAACAAGACCCATATATTTGCTGTCTACAAGAGACCCACTTCAGACCTAGAGACACATACAGACTGAAAGTAAGGGGATGGAAAAAGGTATTTCATGCAAATGGAAACCAAAAGAAAGCTGGAGTAGCAATTCTCATATCAGACAAAATAGACTTTAAAACAAAGACTATTAGAAGAGACAAAGAAGGACACTACATAATGATCAAGGGATCGATCCAAGAGGAAGATATAACAATTGTAAATATTTATGCACCCAACATAGGTGCACCTCAATACATAAGGCAAATACTGACAACCATAAAAGGGGAAATCGACAGTAACACATTCATAGTAGGGGACTTTAACACCCCACTTTCACCAATGGACAGATCATCCAAAATGAAAATAAATAAGGAAACACAAGCTTTAAATGATACATTAAATGAGATGGAGTTAATTGATATTTATAGGACATTCCATCCAAAAACAACAGAATACACATTTTTCTCAAGTGCTCATGGAACATTCTCCAGGATAGATCATATCTTGGGTCACAAATCAAGCCTTGGTAAATTTAAGAAAATTGAAATTGTATCAAGTATCTTTTCCGACCACAACGCTATGAGACTCGATATCAATCACAGGAGAAGATCTGTAAAAAATACAAACACATGGAGGCTAAACAATACACTACTTAATAACGAAGAGATCACTGAAGAAATCAAAGGGGAAATCAAAAAATACCTAGAAACAAATGACAATGGAGACACGACGACTCAAAATCTATGGGATGCAGCAAAAGCAGTTCTAAGAGGGAAGTTTATAGCAATACAATCTTACCTTAAGAAACAGGAAACATCTCGAATAAACAACCTAACCTTGCCCCTAAAGCAATTAGAGAAAGAAGAACAAAAAAACCCCAAAGTTAGCAGGAGGAAAGAAATCATAAAAATCAGATCAGAAATAAATGAAAAAGAAATGAAGGAAACGATAGCAAAGATCAATAAAACTAAAAGCTGGTTCTTTGAAAGGATAAACAAAATTGATAAACCATTAGCCAGACTCATCAAGAAAAAAAGGGAGAAGACTCAAATCAATAGAATTAGAAATGAAAAAGGAGAAGTAACGACTGACACTGCAGAAATACAAAAGATCATGAGAGATTACTACAAGCAACTCTATGCCAATAAAATGGACAACCTGGAAGAAATGGACAAATTCTTAGAAAGGCACAACCTGCCAAGACTGAATCAGGAAGAAATAGAAAATATGAACAGACCAATCACAAGCACTGAAATTGAAACTGTGATTAAAAATCTTCCAACAAGCAAAAGCCCAGGACCAGATGGCTTCACAGGCGAATTCTATCAAACATTTAGAGAAGAGCTATCACCTATCCTTCTCAGACTCTTCCAAAATATAGCAGAGGGAGGAACACTCCCCAACTCATTCTACAAGGCCACCATCACCCTGATACCAAAACCAGACAAGGATGTCACAAAGAAAGAAAACTACAGGCCAATATCACTGATGAACATAGATGCAAAGATCCTCAACAAAATACTAGCAAACAGAATCCAACAGCACATTAAACGGATCATACACCATGATCAAGTGGGGTTTATTCCAGGAATGCAAGGATTCTTCAATATACGCAAATCAATCAACGTGATACACCATATCAAAAAATTGAAGGAGAAAAACCATATGATCATCTCAATAGATGCAGAGAAAGCTTTTGACAAAATTCAACACCCATTTATGATAAAAACCCTGCAGAAAGTAGGCATAGAGGGAACTTTCCTCAACATAATAAAGGCCATATATGACAAACCCACAGCCAACATCGTCCTCAATGGTGAAAAACTGAAAGCATTTCCACTAAGATCAGGAACAAGACAAGGTTGCCCACTCTCACCACTCTTATTCAACATAGTTTTGGAAGTTTTAGCCACAGCAATCAGAGAAGAAAAGGAAATAAAAGGAATCCAAATCGGAAAAGAAGAAGTAAAGCTGTCACTGTTTGCAGATGACATGATACTATACATACAGAACCCTAAAGATGCTACCAGAAAACTACTAGAGCTAATCAATGAATTTGGTAAAGTAGCAGGATACAAAATTAATGCACAGAAATCTCTGGCATTCCTATACACTAAGGATGAAAAATCTGAAAGTGAAATCAAGAAAACACTCCCATTTACCATTGCAACAAAAAGAATAAAATACCTAGGAATAAACCTACCTAAGGAGACAAAAGACCTGTATGCAGAAAATTATAAGACACTGATGAAAGAAATTAAAAATGATACAAGTAGATGGAGAGATATACCATGTTCTTGGATTGGAAGAATCAACATTGTGAAAATGACTCTACTACCCAAAGCAATCTACAGATTCAATGCAATCCCTATCAAACTACCACTGGCATTTTTCACAGAACTAGAACAAAAAATCTCACAATTTGTATGGAAACACAAAAGACCCCGAATAGCCAAAGCAATTTTGAGAACGAAAAATGGAGCTGGAGGAATCAGGCTTCCTGACTTCAGACTATACTACAAAGCTACAGTAATCAAGACAGTATGGTACTGGCACAAAAACAGAAATATAGATCAATGGAACAGGATAGAAAGCCCAGAGATAAACCCACGCACATATGGTCACCTTATCTTTGACAAAGGAGGCAGAAATGTACAGTGGAGAAAGGACAGCCTATTTAATAAGTGGTGCTGGGAAAACTGGACAGCTACATGTAAAAGTATGAGATTAGATCACTCCCTAACACCATACACAAAAATAAGCTCAAAATGGATTAAAGACCTAAATGTAAGGCCAAAAACTATCAAACTCTTAGAGGAAAACATAGGCAGAACACTCTATGACATAAATCACAGCAAGATCCTTTTTGACCCACCTCCTAGAGAAAGGGAAATAAAAACAAAAGTAAACAAATGGGACCTAATGAAACTTAAAAGCTTTTGCGCAGCAAAGGAAACCATAAAGAAGACCAAAAGACAACCCTCAGAATGGGAGAAAATATTTGCAAATGAAGCAACTGACAAAGGATTAATCTCCAAAATTTATAAGCAGCTCATGCAGCTTAATAACAAAAGAACAAACAACCCAATCCAAAAATGGGCAGAAGACCTAAATAGACATTTCTCCAAAGAAGATATACAGAGTGCCAACAAACACATGAAAGAATGCTCAACATCACTAATCATTAGAGAAATGCAAATCAAAACTACAATGAGATATCATCTCACACCAGTCAGAATGGTCATCATCAAAAAATCTAGAAACAATAAATGCTGGAGAGGGTGTGGAGAAAAGGGAACCCTCTTACACTGTTGGTGGGAATGTAAATTGATACAGCCACTGTGGAGAACAGTATGGAGGTTCCTTAAAAAGCTACAAATAGAACTACCATATGACCCAGCAATCCCACTACTGGGCATATACCCTGAGAAAACCATAATTCAAAAAGAGTCATGTACCAAAATGTTCATTGCAGCTCTATTTACAATAGCCCAGAGATGGAAACAACCTAAGTGTCCATCATCGGATGAATGGATAAAGAAGATGTGGCACATATATACAATGGAATATTACTCAGCCATAAAAAGAGACGAAATTGAGCTATTTGTAATGAGGTGGATAGACCTAGAGTCTGTCATACAGAGTGAAGTAAGTCAGAAAGAGAGAGACAAATACCGTATGCTAACACATATATATGGAATTTAAGAAAAAAAAATGTCATGAAAAACTTAGGGGTGAAACAGGAATAAAGACACAGACTTACTAGAGAATGGACTTGAGGCTATGGGGAGGGGGAAGGGTAAACGGTGACAAAGCAATAAAGAGGCATGGACATGTATACACTACCAAACGTAAGGTAGATAGCTAGTGGGAAGCAGCCGCATAGCACAGGGAGATCAGCTCGGTGCTGTGTGACCGCCTGGAGGGGTGGGATAGAGAGGGTGGGAGGGAGGGTGACGCAAGCGGGAAGAGATATGGGAACATATGTATATATATAACTGATTCATTTTGTTGTGAAGCTGAAACTAACATACCATTGTAAAGCAATTATGCTCCAATAAAGATGTTTAAAAAAAAAAAAAAAAAAAAGAAAAAAAAAATATAAGTTAACACCCTAACCTTCCACAATACCCAATTAATCACTAAATCCTGTTCATTGTTCTTCCTGAAAGAACTCAAGCCACCATTATTTCTTGTTCAAATCACTGCAAACACTTTCTTACTGGTCTCCCTGCCTCTAATCTAGATGCCTCTTGGGTGATTGTGGTAAAAGGTAAAGATATCCTCTCACTCATCCTGTTTAAAATTTCTTCCTCTTTAAGTTTCACATTGTTCTCTGAATAAAGTCGAAATTTATTAACAGGTCTCCAAGACCCTTTATCACCAGGCCTCTGATGACATGAGGATGCCCTACGTATGTCCCAACAACTTGAATTACTCACAGTTGTGCTATGTTCTCTCCTCTTTCTGTGCCTCTGTACTGTTCCTCCACCCAGAACCCCACTTCTATACCTTCCTTTTTCCTCGGAGAACTTCACATGGTTAAAATGCCTATTTCCTACTTGACCTTTCAGTCTCAGCTTAGATAGCACTTTTTCTGAGTCTCCTTCTCTGAATACCCAAGTCTGGATTACATGTCACCCACCAGGTGTTTTCAAAACCCTATACTTATCCCCATAGTGTTCTTATCACCTTGAATTATTGCTCACTTCCTTTTCTGTCTAAATCACAAATGAATAAGCCCCTAGACATCAGGGTCTGTATCTGCAACATGGCTAATACCAATGGCTAGCATAGTGCTGGCCCAGACTGGGTAGTCTACTAAAAAATAATAATAATCTAATGTTGAATGAATGAAAAAGTTCAGCTAAACATGTACAAAAAATTGTACTATTGTTCACTACTCAACAGTAGCTACTGTTAATGAAACTCTGAATGGAAGAATAGTAAGGGAGCTACAATATAAAAGTAGTTGTTTCATGATGGACTGAAGCAAGGATACCACAAACCATTAATATATGGGAAAATGTTTTAATGATTTTCTGAAGCTGTGCTTCCAATATCTTACCAAAATTGGAAAGTATCATACCAATAAGTTAGCTCCAAAATTGGAGGTCATACTTTTCAAACCCCAAATCAAAATAGATGGTCTGACAAATGATTCTTATGATTTATAGATATATCAGCACTTAACGTGTTTAAAAATAAATCATATTTAATTTGACACTTACTGAATTATCTTTCTTAAAAATAATTAATTTGGAGGGAATAGAACTAAGGTGAAAATCTGAGATGGGTGGTTTCTGCATCTGTAAGTGTATGAGTTTAGGACGTTTTCGATGAGAAAATGCAAACTGGCTTAGGCCATGTGGACATTTACATAATGAATTTCAGAGGCAGAGCAAATGATAGAATTGGCTTAATCTAGCAACTGAGTCTCCATTTCTTTGCTGTGTCTTAGCTGTGCCCCTGTGTGTGAGCTGCATCCACAAATTGGTAGCTGAATGGCTCTACAGAAGTTCTAGGCCTCACATTAGTCCACTACACATATTTAGAAGAGAAGAGACTTCTTTCTCAGGAGACCTCAGCAATCTTTCCTCATAGCTCACGGGCCCAAATTAGATCACATGTCATAAGTGAAATAATTGCTGTGGCCTCATTGGTTTAGCCCTGGGTTTCAACCCATTCCTGTGACAAGTATAATGGGATTACCTTGGACCAGACATGAGCTTTCTTTGAAGCTCTGGGGCTTCCCAGGAGAGCGGTGGACACATACATGAATATCAGGGCTTTCTGAGGAAGGATTCTTAGGAAGGACAATGGATACTGGGGAAATAACCAACAATATCCACTCTGCGGACGAAGAGCACAGTTGTCTTTCAATTCTTTTTAAAATTATTTTTAAATTGTGCTATATACAGAAGATATATAAAGAGTATATACTTTATACTATATAGATTTTTAGAGGAATTCAAATTGAGCTTATGCCTAGCTCCTAAACATAAATCACATTTAACACAAAGTTTATATTAACCTGAATAACACATTCAGAGGCTCAACACTAGGGGCAATGTCCACGTGCAAAACATTGTTCAAATCCAAAAGAAGTATGTCCCTTTAAAAGTGTTTTCTGACTGGTTAAAAATGGTTTGCTTGAGAGTATTATTAAGAAAGATATGTGTGCAACTCCTAAATTGTGGAATTTACGGACAAAGAATCAAAATAGAAATATCTATATTGTCAAGTGGCTTCAGCATTTTGTTTCTCAAGTAAAAAGTACATGTAATATACAAAATCTGTTTATAAGTCTTGTTTAGAAAATGCATTTGAATTGTGTATTTCACTTTTCTGTCTTCTTCAAGGAAATCAGAACGCAAGTTTGGCAATATGAACAATAAAGACAAAGTAAGCAATATATACAACTCCTTTCTAAATTGAAACTGCCTTAAAGCAAAAAAAAAAAAAAAAAAAAGACTTGTTCATTCTGTGCCTGAGTTAGCTATGCTGACAGATCCATGTCCCCAAGACCACAGCCTTATGCCTTTTCCACACAGAAAATCTCGTAGTATTATGAGTAACATACAAGTTAAAAACACAGAGAAAATTTTAAAGCTGTTTTTATTTTCTCCCTCAACTCATTATTTATATTGAAAAGATTCTCGTTTTGTTTAATTAAAATATGCTTTGTTTTTTTAATATCAACAAACTTTATTGAGAACATTCTTAAGTTAAGTATAAAAAGTTATACCTAATATGAATCTAGTCTTTGAGGAACCTCTGGAGACAAAATAATTATTACAGTGTAAAGTGGTAAATCCATTGATAGTAAGTAATGCTTGAGTGTTAGGGAAATAAAACAAAAGTAGCAAGGGCAGGTATGGGTGATATTCAGATATTTCCCTGGAGAGAATAGCAACTATGTCAAGTCTTAAAGATTTAATAGAATCATTCTGGCAAAGAGAAGGGAGAAAGACACACAGTACTGGGTAGAGGGAAAAGCAGGAATGAAGGATTTGGAGAATTAAGAAACAGTTCAAAATTACAGAGTTCCAATTCCTCCACATTCTCTCAACACCGCTTCTTTCCTGGTTTTTTTTGTTTGGTTTGGTTTGGTTTGGTTTGGTAATAGCCATTCTAATGGGTGTGAAGTGATATCTTGTAATCCTTGCAAATATGTATATTTTTTCATCCAGTTTTATTGAGATATAGTTGACATATAGCACTGTATAAGCTTAAGGCGTACAGCATAATGATTTGACTTACATACATCATGAAATAGTTACCACAATAAGTTTAGTGAACATCCATCATTTCATGTAGATACGACATTAAAGAAATAGAAAAAAATATATTTTTCCTTGTGATGAGAGCTCGGGATTTACTCTCTCAATAACTGTCATATATAAGGCACAGCAGTGTTCATTACATTTATCATGTTGTGCATTACATTCCTAGTAATTACCTTATAACTGAAAGTTTGTAACTTTTGACTACCTTCATCCAGTTCCCTCTTTCTCTCACCCCTCACCTCTGGTAACCACAGATCTGATCTCTTTTTCCATGAGTTTTTTTGTTTGTTTTTGAAATATAATTGACCTACAACACTATGTTAGTTCCTGGTACACAACATACTGATTCGATATTTTTACACATTTCAAGATGATCACCATGATAAGTCTAGTTGTCATCTGTCACCATATAAAGATATTATATAATTATTGAATATATTCCTTACACTGTACATTTCATACCTGTGACTCATTTATTTTGCAACGGGAAGTTTGTGCCTCTTAATCTTCCTCATTTATTTCTCTCCACCCCCCAGCCCACTCCCCTCTGGTAACTACCTGTTTGTTCTCTGTATCTGTGACTCTGTTTCTATTTGGTTATGTTTGTTCATTTGTTTTGTTTTTTAGAGTCCATGTATAAGTAAAATCATAGAGTTATGTGTCTCTCTCTGACTTATTTCACTTAGGATAATACCCTCTAGGTCCATCCATGTTGTTCCAAATGGCAAAATTTCATTCTAAATTTTTATGGCTAAGTAATATTCCATCATATATATATATTGCTTCCATATCTTGGCTATTGTCAATAATGTTGCAATGAATATAGGTGTGCATATATCTGTTTGAATTAGTGTTTTCATTCTTCAGATAAATACCAAGGAGTGTAATGGCTGGGTCATATAGTAATTCTATTTTTAATTTTTTGAGGGCTCTCCATACTGTTTTTCCATAGTGGCTCCACCAACTTACACTCCCACCAGTGAGGGTTCTCTTTTCTTCAGATCCTCACCAACTTTTTTATTTTATTTAATTTTTAAAATTTATTTATTTACTTGTTTATTTTTGGCTGCATTGGGTCGTTGTTGCTGTGCGCAGTCTTTCTCTAGTTGCGGTGAGCGGGAGCTACTCTTCGTTGCCGTTCGCAAGCTTCTCTTGTTGCGGAGCGTGGGCTCTAGGCACGCGGGCTTCAGTAGCTGTGGTGCACGGGCTTAGTTGCTCCATGGCGTGTGGGATCTTCCTGGATCAGGGCTCGAACCCGTGTCCCCTGCATTGGCAGGCGGATTCTTAAACACTGCACCACCAGGGAAGTCCTCAACTCTTGTTATTTGTTGTCTTTTTGATAATAGCCATTCTGACACCTGTGAGGTAACATTTCATTGTGGTTTTGATCTGCATTTCTCTGATGATTAGTGATGTTGAGCATCTTTTCATATGCCTGTTAGCCATCTGTATATCTTCTTTGGAAAAATGTGTATCCAGGTCCTCTGCCCATTTTTTAATTGCATTTTTTGCTTCTTGATGTTGAGTTGTGTGAGTTCTTTATGTATTTTGGATATTAACCCTTTGTCAAGTGTATATGTTCTCTCATTCAGTAGGTGGCATTTTTGTTTGTTGATCGTTTCCTTCACTTTAAAAGTAAAGTAGGCTTTAAATTTACCACCCCAAAAAATTAAACAAAATTTAATACAGTTTGTGTTAAGAAATTTGGTTTAATAAATCCAGAGTCTCTCTTTAAGTAATGTTAGGGTTAAATTTTCCTACCTAAATTCAACCAGAGTAAACATGAACTGTATCTTTTCATGTTCAGTCTAGGAGCCTATGTAGAGATTTTTTTTTTTAATGGACAATGATAAATATAGCACATAACTGGCATTGAAGAATTTTTCATGTATTAAATTCCTGTATTAAAAAAGAAATGAAATGTTATGTGTTAATATGCATATATATATTTTAGATTCTGAACATCAGAAAATGTCTGTGTGTATATGTATCTAAGAAATAGAAAGAATCTATTGTTAAAACTTTACTAAAAGCAAAGTCTATTGTCATTTTCCTGTTTTTACATGTATATAGTTGGCCAAAGTCATCCCATTATAAGAAGGAGGCATGACTCACAAATCATTTAAAACCTGTGGAACCTCCCACCTTCTTTTAGTGATTCTGAACTGCATTTATATATTGCCAAGGTTACTGTGGTTACCAGAGCCTTGCTTTTCTAGGATTGAAAATGTTTTTTTACCCCCAAAAAATCATATTATTTAAATAAATATAAATAAATTATATTTATCATGTAATTTAGATAAAGAGTGCTTAGGTCAAAATCAAAAGAAAAGACAGGATTTTTGCCCTTTAAGCAATGCCTCTCTGAAAAGCCCCAAAGTATTTATAGAATAGCCCTCAAGATGCTGTCTGGCCTTGACTCAATTGCTCTTTTCTTGTGAGTCTTCAACGTTGTTTTTCCATTTTTCAACCTTCCAATTTATACCTCTTGTGTAAGAAAGTGGATTATGTGTATTTCCTCAAATTGCTAAGAAATGAGGGATAAATTTAATAAACACAAAATGCTAAGAAAAGTAGTTTGCCACTGCAAAAGGCCAAATTTTAAAATTATTCCAACATCACTAAACTCTCCCAGTCCGTAGAAAAAGATGGAAATCTCTCCAATTCATTTTATAAAGAAAGCATAAATTTATTGCCAAACCTGATAAAATACATCCCCTTAAAATTAAAATTGAATATATAATTGAATTATACATCCCTAAATGGCCTTCACCACTCATCATACATTGATATGTAAAACAAACAAACAACAACATAAAACAATCTTCAACTCAAACTGTGCCATGTCTGGATCTGTCTTTTCCTCCACTCCCCTCAGCTGAATCTATATCCTGCATGCTTAGACCACATCAAATCTCTAAGGTCAGTTCTGGCCTTGAGTATGTAATCAGAAAGAAGCCATTTTTCAAGGACTCAATATCATGTCACCAGTGCAGTCCAGTGCTTTTATCCTGGTTCTGAGATTTGAGTTTTGGCTGTTTCTTGTGCCTGAATCTCTTGCTTGATAATATGCTCAGCTCTGACCAGCCTCCATCCTGTGGAAAAGAGTTCTGACCTTGAGCCCCTTTTCATAGCTGAGGTCCCATATACTCATCCCGAGGCTGACAGCCTCTGACTCACCTTCCAGGTCAAACACCCGGATGCTGACTTGTCTGAAGTGGTTGAAGTCAGAACTGCTATCTTCACTCTGCTGGACTGGACAGCCTCTCAGAGTATAAGGTTGAATTTGTCTCTTCACCATCTGAACCGTCTTTCCAGCAGTTTTGGTTCTGGGTATCAGTCCTTCCAAGTCTGACTCCTTTTTTTTTTTTAACATAAATTTATTTATTTATTTTTGGCTGCCTCAGGTTATCGTTGCTGCATGCAGGCTTTCTCTAGCTGTGGTGAGCGGGGGCTACTCTTCATTGCGGTGCTTGGGCTTCTCATTGCGATGGCGTCTCTTGTTGCAGAGCACGACATCTAGGCACACGGGCTTCAGTAGTTGTGGCACGCAGGCTCAGTAGTTGTGGCTCGTGGGCTCTAGAGCGCAGGCTCAGTAGTTGTGGCACATGGGCTTAATTGCTCTGCAGCATATGGGATCCTCCCGTACCAGAGCTCAAACCCGTGTCCCCCGCATTGGCAGGCAGATTCTTAACACTGTGCCACCAGGAAAGTCCCAGTCTCACTCCTTTTGACTACTTTACTGAAGCAGTGCCCAACAACAAACGTTTCTTATATCTTACCTCCTCACCCTTAACTCCTAACCCTTGGATATGTCCCCATAACTACATGCTACAAAAAAGAATGCTAATGTAACACTCCTATCTGTAAGTCAATTTTCCCGTGGAGAAACACACACACACATACACACACAAACACATATATAGATACACACACACAAGACTAGATGGCAATTAATCTATAATTTCCTAAACGGGTAGAATTACACGATTTTGATGGTAATAAGACAGTTTCTTGCGCCCAGCAGTACTTGGGTAATGAACAAAATGAATGCTTTCCACATCCCAACTGTACTTTCTAATGATCTCTAGTTAAGTGTTTTTCACTATAAAGTGTTTCTGTTTCTATTATGTTTTTCCTTCTTAGTTCTCAGGAGTGACAATTTCTAGAAAAAGTTCTATAACAAATCTTGCCACCATCTTGACTTCACTGTTGAGACCAAAATGCCTTAAGTACAGTAACATAGTTCATGGAAAATTCCTAGAACAACCACGTTTCCTCAAATATGCATATTCCCAGATACATTTGAATACATATCAACTAATATCAGTAGTATCTGTCTTCATATTAATAGACACAATGAGTTTTAATATAAATATCAACACCAAGAATCCTCTTATTAAATTATTCAGAGGAATCAACAAAAATATTTTAGGGCAACAGAGAGATGACAGAGGATGAGTATTGGTACATACAAGGCAATGCTTCTGTTGAAATGTTGCAGTATCATTTGGAAAGGAGGCACAGGAAATTCTATATGTTAATTAATATTGGCAGCAATAGAGTTTCTGAAACTGTGGTTGTCTTTCAGCATCATTTAGCAGTAAATTTGAGACATGTTACATTACAATTGACTTATAATCTCTCTGAATCAAATGTTACCCATCATTACCCAATCACTATACATCATTACCAATCACTATACATACTTTTACCCATCTATACTTGCTTATTGAGACCAACCTGTCATGTCTTACCAAGACTTTCCTCCCCAGCTGCTCCCGAGTCCCCATTTCTAACAGCCCTCTTCCTATTTCATCCCTTTTTAACTCTCTATTCTCTTTCTCTTAGGTCCCTATGCCACACACACACACACACACACACCCACTGAAAACCCTCATTGCCGGGAAAGGAGGACATATAAGTAGAAACATATAAGTAGATTCCTGGCTTTAAAATCTCAACCAAATGAAGATCTATTGCCTTTACCCAAAGCAAAAAACCATTCCAGATTTGTATGAATTGAAGAATTACACATGTGTTGACTTTGTCTCTTTCTTAACTTGATTACCTGGGAATTATGAAGAAAAGAGAATAATAATATCAAACTAACAAGGTTATTATGAGGATTAAATGAGATCTTATTTGTCAAAGTGCTTATGCGCTAATCAAGGTAATCTGTTAGTTTGATTTAACTAGGCTTTCTCATAACAATCAGACTCTTGTCTCAGGACAGAATGGTACAAGTTTAAAATCATTTACATAATTCTGGCCCAACATTTGTAAATACTTAAATTTAATCAGAATGTAGGTTCCATATGAAACAGTCACCCATTAGTCTAGAAATGTGACTTCATGCCACATTCAGAAAAAAATTAATTATAATTACAAACACAAAAGAACACCATTGCTTTAATATAATATGTTTCACTAAAGTAAATCAATTAATAGGTTAAACTAACAACCTTCAAAGGAATATGTAAATTAAGTGGATTTGGGATAGTGCCCTTCTTATTGATGGGTTTCTTGCCATAAGATTCACTCTGTGGGCAGAGTTAATTATCTCCTTTATTTGAATTGGGTATCATTTTCCAAATAGAAAAACCAAGAGTAAGACAACAAAACTAGAACTAATAAAATAGTTTTCAGTAAGGTAGTCAGTTAAATTATAAATATGAAATAAATAGCTTTTGCAAATGTTTCATAACAATAGTCAATTTGAAAAGAAAAATGTTTACAAAAAGATCCTGTTTAAAATGCCAGCCCCAAAAATTAAAACAAAGCAAACAACCCAACAAAATCTTCTAGGCAAAACTTATCAACGAAAATGAAGACAAGAAAGTGAAGATGGAGGAGCAAGAGAAGGGGAGGAGGAAAGGGAACGAGGAGAGAGATGAAACATGGAAAATAACGTTGCTAGTTAATCCTTAAGTTTTTCTTGCAAAGTAATAAGAAGAAATTTTATAAAAGGGGAAATAACAAGGGGAAAATCATCCTTACTAGCTATCAAAACACACTATAGGGTTTCCCTGGTGGCATAGTGGTTGGGAGTCCGCCTGCCAATGCAGGGGACACGGGTTCGTGCCCCGGTCCGGGAAGATCCCACATGCCGCGGAGCAACTAAGCCCGTGCGCCACAACTAGTGAGCCTGCGCTCTGGAGACCGCAAACCACAACTACTGAAGCCCGCGTGCCACAGCTACTGAAGCCCATGCGCCTAGAGACCGTGCTCCGCAACAAGAGAAGCCACCACAATGAGAAGCCCGCGCACGGCAACAAAGAGTAGCCCCCGCTCACTGCAACTAGAGAAAGTCCGTGCAACGAAGACCCAATGCAGCCAAAAATAAATAAATAAATTTTAAAAAACAAAAAAAACACACTATAAGGCTACATTAATTAAAACTTTGATGATAAAGGAATAGACAAATAATAGGATAAAATGATGACAGTAGGCAATTCCATGCTTATATAAGGGTTTAGTATATTTTAAGAGGTAGCATTGCAAATCTCAGGGGATAATGGGCTATTCAATAAATGATGTTATTAAAAAAATCTCCATTTAGGAGAACAATAAATTGCAAAGAATACTTTCCAGATGAATTAAACATCCTAACATGAAAATGAAAAGTACTGAATAAGAGAAAATAATATATTAAAACTATTTCTGTAATCTCCGTAATCAAGACCTAAACCCAAAATCATAGTGCAAAGAAATAAGAGAAGTTTTATATTCTTTAAGCTTTTCTTCTAAGAAACAGACTGATGTGGCAGATATAGGTAAGAATGTATCCTTGAGGTGTGCACTGCATCATTAGTTCTAGCAGCCAAAAATTAGACATATTTTGTACATATACATACATCCGTAATATATAATATCATACTGGCATTAAAAGAGCGAAATAGATATTCATATACCTCATAGAACAATGTCCATATTATGTTGTCAAATAAAATCATCAAATTACAAAATATGTCCTAATACAATTCCACTTCTATAAGAAAAGCAAACACATACCTACACACACACATTTATATTATATACGACCAGAAAATTTTTAGAAAAGTAGATGAGATACTAACCAAATTGTTAATATTGTTATCACTAGAGATTAAAACTGAAAAGGGGGCTAAGGAGTTTTCATTTTAGACTTTCCATACATCTCAATTGCTTCAATGCATTTTTTAATCAAAGCGTGTGCTACTTGCACAATTTTCTTTAAATGGACATTATTTCATTAGAATAGTTTTAGATTTACAAAGAAATTGGAAGATAGTACAGAGTTCCTATAATCCCACACCCAGTTTCCCTTTGTGTATATTAGTATGGTATATTTGTTGCTATTAATGAACCAATATTGATACATTATTATTACATAAAGTACATAATTTATTCAGATTTCTTTAGCTTTGTCTAATGTTCTTTTTCTGTTCCAGGATCCCATCCAGGATGTCACATGACATCTAATTGCCACCTCTCTTTAACTATGACAGTTTCTCAGACTTTCCTTGTTTTTGATGACCTTGACAGTTTTGAGGAGTACTGGTAAGGTATTTTCAGGGTGTCCCTCTTGGGAATTTGTTTGACATTTTCTCATGGTAAGACTGGGGTTTTGGGCTTCCCTAGTGGCACAGTGGTTAAGAATCTGCCTGCCAATGCAGGGGACACGGGTTCAAGGCCTGGGCCGGGAAGATCCCACAAGCCGTGGAGCAACTAAGCCCATGAGCCACAACTACTGAGCCCGCGTGCCACAACTACTGAAGCCCGCGCACCTAGAGCCCATGCTCTGCAACAAGAGAAGCCACCGCAACGAAGAGTAACCCCTGCTCGCTGCAACTAGAGAACAGCCTGTGCGCAGCAACAAAGACCCAACGCAGCGAAAATAAATAAATAAATAAATTAAAAAAAAAAAAAAAGACTGGGGTTTTGGATTTGGGGGAGGAAGATCACAAAGGTTAAGTGTCATTTTCATCACATGATGTCAAAGGTAAATACTATCAACATGATTTCTGACTGTTGATGTTGACCTTCATCACCTGGCTGAAGTAGCATTTGTCAGGTTCCTCCACTGTAAAGTTACACTGCCCCTCCCCCCTTTTATACTGTACTCTTTGGAAGGAAGTCACTATGCACAAACCACATGTAAAAAGTGGAGGGTTATGCTCCCCTCCTTGAGGGCAGAGTATCTACATAAATTATTTGGAATTCTTCTACACAGGAGATTTGTCACTTGTCCAGAGTTATTAATTTATTCAATCATTTATTTGTATAAGTACAGACTCATGGGTATTTACTGTATACTTTGGGTTATAACCAATACTATTTTATTAATTTTATTACTCATATTGTACCACTTTGGCCATTGGAAGCATTTTTATTTGACTCCTGTACTTCTTAGACATACCTCCATTAGTGTTTGTTTTTGATTTTTTGTTTTTGTTTTCTGTGAGTAGTTCATTACTTTTTGGCACCACAAGATTCTCTAGGCTTATCTTGCATATTTCCTTCCCCAGCTGTAGAATCAACCATTTCTCCAAGGAGCTCTAGTTCTTTTTATTGGAGAATGGTATTAGAAACCAAGATCTGGGCACTGGATATGCTCTTTGCTACTGGGATATCGCTTCTAGGCCCTCTCACCTCACAGAGCAAAGAAACACATGTATATATACTAACCCCTGTATATACAAATATCTATAAATATTTCTGTATGTAATCAACCATATCTATATAAAGCTAAACATCAGTTCATATTGTTTGTCTCCAATTCTCAGCTATTACCACATGGATCACTTTAGCCTCTTCTCCTGGTTTATCTGTAGATTCCACTCCAACAAGAAAAAATCTCATTCCCACCATCTGCCATCCATTTACTTAATTTTTCAATTCCAGTGTACATATATCAGTATCAGAATAGTTTACCTGTAATTCCATAAAAAACAACTTTATCAACTAGATTATAGGACTTATGTGCAGTGCCTTTCACCTTCAGTCTTATAGACTACTCATTTCCAAAGTTATTTAGGTCAGCATCTTTACCCCCCTTTCCCTTCAGTGAGGTTGTGTCATACCTTTGTAATACAGATATTCTCTTTTCCAGTCTGCATTCTTTCCTGGATCCTCCAAACTTCTAAGTAACTTTTTAAAATTTTCATACATATATGTTCACTCTTTGAGCTGTAAAGTTCTATGGGTTTTTTTTCAAATGCCTAATATCGTGCATCTACCATTACAGTATCATACAGAATAGTTTTGCTACCCTAGAAATTCCCTTTGATTCACGTATTCATCCCTTTCCCTTCCCTTAAACCCCTAGCAACCACCAATCATTTTATTGTCTCTATAGTTTTGCCTTTTCCAGAATGTCATATAGTTGGAATCATGCAATACGTAGCCTTTTCAGACTGGTGTGTTTCATCTAGAGAAAAAAAAATCTAAAGTAAGTAATTAGAAAACAATTGATGTAAAGTATAGAAAAAAGAAATCTAAATATCTGGTATGGATTAAAACTCATAAACACTAAATTTAAAATACTTAGTCTTTGTAGCACTTGGAGGCTTTAGGAAGCACTCAGCAATCATCCTTCATGAAAAATTCCTTAATTCTAAACCCTGTAAATCAAGGCAGGAAGGTTCAGCAAGAGTGCACTGGCAGTCTAATTGCTGGGAATAGCTGGTCTAAGGGGGAGAGGTAACCTCTAAAGGAACTAGGATTTATCCACAGCTAGAATTCAAGCCATTTCAGGGATATGGTTAAGAGAGTAATTTTATTCTAAATTTGTTTTTTCAATACCAGACTCTTTAAGAGACCATATTATGTTTAAAAACCAAATACCCATAGGTATGATACAGTTAAAAATAGCCTCCACATGTCTTAATAGTG
The DNA here is from genome assembly GCF_963455315.2 of Globicephala melas. NCBI lineage: Eukaryota > Metazoa > Chordata > Mammalia > Artiodactyla > Delphinidae > Globicephala > Globicephala melas. The sequence continues at coordinate 59,058,415 of NC_083327.1, read as the reverse complement.
TACTATTTAAAGTGCAAAAATTATACCACACAGAAGCATGAAAAAAGAAGTGTAATGATCAAGCGGTTAAAGGGTATGTATTCTACTTAAGCACAACGATTGTTTCCTGAAAAACAGCATTTAGACAAACAAGTACATTCAAGCCATTAAATGTTCTTCGTTACTATTAAATTAAGGTCTCTAGGTAGCAAGATGTTCTTTAAATCTGATACTGGTATAGATATAGATTAAAAAAAAATAAAGCCTTATGAGTTATCCAGACAGAAGATGCCAATCGTGTTTCGATTCTAGACTTCTAGGTACCGCTTAACTCCAATCTAAGTCAACTACTGGTAATATTGTGGTGTCCTCGTTTCATGCCAAAGCCAGGAAGTCCTGAACCAGAAATCTTCCAAGAAAGCCTATTCTTATGCGATATTTAATCTGATCTTTTGGCAAAGAAAACTAAGAATAATTTTAGATTGGGCTTCTGAACTTTTTGGCTGTTTTTCTAAAAGGAATAAAACGAAACTACTGAAGACTTTTGTACTTTTTAAAAAATTTTCTTACTCCAATAAAGATGTCAAAAAAATTTTTTTTTCTGTAGGGAAAGAAGATTGTTATATCATTTCTTGCAAAAAAACTAATCAAAGAAGTTTATAGTTTTGAATTATGGCTTCTAGATTTGGGCCCAAAAATTCAACTTTTCTTCATTACCTAAAAATAATGAGAAATAAATATCTGTTGGCTCCTCTTAGAACAGACATCGCTTTCCAAGTCTTCAAGATGTCTTGGCTAAAACTACATTGCTTTAAAAATGGCAGACTTGGGAATAATTTAGGTTCAAAAGATTTAGGGAGCTGAGAATGCAGGAACATAGAATGCTCGAATTATCTAAGACTTTGCTTCCCTGAGTCCTTTAGAAATCAGTTAGCCAGTGGAGGGGAGGGTGAGTTTTCTATAGGATTCACATTTTCAACCTACAAATTGGAAAATATTTTTAAGAATTTTAACTTGGTAAAAGTCAGAATACAAGGAAATGGACACCTATACATTGTTGATGAGAGAGTAAATTCTTATTGGAATATTTTAGTAACAAGTGATAGCCCTTAAACCACACATATCTTCAACTGGGTAATTCTGCTCAGGGAATGGAGGTCCAAGGATTTACTTACAAAGATATCCATCATATCAGTTATAATGGTCAATGTCAGAAACATCAAAAAGTCCAACAATATGCATTATTTGATTTTAATAAATAAAAATACCTAACACATAAACTATCCTTCTACATCTTTTAACTTTCCCAATAACCCTATACGGTAGGTACTATTGTGATCCCCACTGAGGAAACTCACATACAAGGAGATTAAGTAATTTGCCTAAATTCATACACCTAACAAGCAGCAGAGCTGGGATTTGAACCCACGCACCCTAGTTTCAGAGTCCATACTCTTCATCACAATGAACTGTGGTTACGGCTAATATCAGCCGAGTTCCTACTACCACATCCATCAAGCCAAGCACTTTACGTGTGTTAACTCATCTAATCCTCACAACACCACTGTGAGGGGTGCACTCTTGTGGACCCTCTTATTTTCTTTATCTTATAGGTAAATGAATGGATGTCATTCCCAGTAACAGGAAGATTGCTTCCAAGCTGGTTTTCTGTCATCCTCCCTCACCCCTTTCTTGCTGTTCTAATGAAAGAATAATTCATTAAGTCCCAGCAGCTCAGAGTGTCCTCTCTCATAGAAATCTATCCCTTCCTTGAGACCTGGAGAGAGATATGAGTAAAAGATTTTGGATGTCTTTTTTTTTTATTAATTTCAGAATCATTGTCTTGAGCAGATATTTTTTGAAGACTGAATTTTAAGGTAGTGACTCTCTTTTCTGGTTTCATTGAAAATGGAGGAAGTGTACAGAGCTTAACTTTGATTTATATTAGTATGTTTTAATCAGGCAAATGGAATCAATGTGCCTTTTATTCCATCTTTCACTAGATACAATATATATATATATTACTTTTGAAATAAGAAAATTAATATTAAAATTTCTTTTACTTTTAAAAGTGAATATACTTCAAAGTAGATGAGAGGAACTTTTTGAATTAGGAACCAAATATCTGTCTCAAGCTCCATTCGAGAGACAACTGGTCGCCTCTGCCATTATAGTGTAGCATCGTATTTGATTATTTAATATTGTGCTTTTTGGTCCAGCAATTTCTCTTAATTTGTGACTTTCAACTGTCTTTAAGAAATAGCTAAAGCTATTTTTGCCTCCAGAAAAAGATCATACAGTAAGACTTCTCAAAGACCCCTCTTTCTAACACTAACCCCTTAAAAATTTTTTTGAGCCCTCGTTCCAGCTGCCTGAATCAGATCAGAGTTTGGTCCTTATTAAAAGTGTTAAATTTTTGTAACTTCTAGCAGACAAAAGTGCAAGAAAAAGGCTTTGAGACTCAAAACATTTGAGAGTCAAAAGGCAAGGCCCTGAATGACCCAGGTAACAAAGTGAGTGCATAAATAATCCATTTGGAGGATCTTTGGACTGAAAAGGGGAGTATGAGAGTTGAAGAGGAAGCCAGGGACTCTGGACTGATGAGTGTCCCCAGCAGGAATAGTGCACCCTGTCCCCAGCCCTGGGGCCAGGACCACAGAAGAGGCAGGGCTGACGAACTGGTGGGGGAGATAAAACTAAAAGCCTCAGACACATTTTGTATGTTTGAGAATATGGGATGATGGTATCATAGTTTAGCTTGCATCAGAATCACCACAGATTGCTGGGTCCACCCCCAATGACTGATTCTGATCCGATAGGTCTAGGGTGGAGCCTGAGAATTTGCATTTCTAATAAGTCCCTGGTGATATTGCTGCTGCTGTTCAGGGAACACACTTTGAAACCATAGGTATAGAGGACTGTCTTTCACTTCCTAGGTGTAACCTGGTGCACTGAATATTGTCCATTTGCCCCTCCAGATCTACTATCTGCCCTTCTCCACTTGGCTCTGTGTTCCAGGAGACTGGTCCTGAGCAGAATAGACTGAATCAATGTATTCTTGTCCGTTGGCTCCTGCTTGGTTTGAACTAATAGAGGACACTAACAGGAGGGAAAGACTAGAGTGACATTGGGTACTTATTCCCCAGGCTCTCCCTCCGTGGATTGACTGCGTCCCTATGCAAAAAGCACATATTCTGTGATGTGGTCATGAGATCTTCCCCAAGCTCCCATAATGTTACTCTCTCCTTGCCTCTCAGGTCTGGGGGTGATAATAGTTTCTACCGCCACTGCTTTTTAGCCTTGGGTTCCTGTATAACTGTCATTGCTTTCCCTAAATCTGCCCACATCTTTATAAATACCTCCTTTAATAATCTCTTCAAATTAGAATTTTCAGGGTACCAGCTGCTTGCTGCCAGTACCTCAACTGATACAGCAGCCACTGCAATGAGAAGCATGGCGAGCATCGCAAGGAAGAGTAGCCCCCGCTCGCCGCAACTAGAGAAAGCCCACGCGCAGCAACGAAGGCCCAACGCAGCCAAAAATAAATTAATTAATTTAAAATAGTTTAAAAACCAATCCTTGGCTACTAAAATTGGCAAATATCCCAGACAACTCCTACAAAAATTCTCTCTTAACCCTCTTTTCTCATTTTCTCCTTGGGTTCTAGCTCCCAGAAATTGCTTTTATGTACGCATATGTGTATGCTTGTATATACACAAGTTGATATACAAGTATATACGAGTTGGTATTTGTTGTTTTGTATTTCCAGGTGATACAGAAGGTTTTTCAGGTTGTCTAATCCAGCATGTTGCCAGAAATGGAAGTCTTCTTGTCTACTTCACCTGTCTTTTTTTTTTTAACTTTATGGTTTCTACTTACTTCTAATTTCAGCTTATCCAGAGCTTTGACTCTTCATGGCCCCTGCTAAAAAATACATTCTTTTTACCATTCTCTTTACGTCTTTTCATAAATTTCCCTATTTATATCCTCAGGAGAAAAGAGGGCTTGGGAATTCCCTGGTAGTCCAGTGGTCAGGGTTCTGCACTTCCACTGCAGGGGGCACAGGTTTGATCCCTGGTCATGGAACTAAGATTCCACATGCCACATGTGGAAAACAAAACAGCAAAAAGAGGGCTTCTCCTTGCTGACGACCATTATTCCCTGTTTAGGCAGACATACCAGACCATCTCTATAGGCCGCTAGTCAGACTGTGGATTGGCTGCCCCAGTGTCAGTTGCCCATCACTTTCCCCTCAGTCCAGGCATCAGTGAGCATGGAGTGCTGTCATTCCTATAGAGAATGAACACTATCTCAGCAGGTTCTCTCAGTGAGGCAGTTCTTTTATATAATGGCTATAGTTTTGAATTACCTATATGTACATTCCCATTCTTGGAAAACCCAGTAATGTGACTTACACACCAAGGGAGAAACCCCCAAGTCGGTATAATAAAGCTGATTGTTCTGTTTCCACCTACTCCAATCTGGTTCTCTGAGGTTCTTGCTCCTGCCTTTCCCAGATACATCCTACCCTCCTTACTCCATTCCCACTTCAGCTTAGCAAAAGGCTCCCCCTGAGTAGACTTCCCCCAACTTCAGTAGGTTCCTACAAATGGTGTGATTATGTTGTCAACAAATTCCCAGAGCCCTAGACCTATAAAGCATCCGAGACCATTTCTACTCAAACTTAATGAGAAACAGGTTGCCGCTAAGCAGTAGCTTCTAAGACTATCAGAATTTTTCAACCACAGTGTTATGACTCATGTTTGTTTCAATAATTGCGAGATAATTACACTTTGTCATTAACGATAAATATAAAATATTTATGAGTTATTTGCTTCTTATTTCATAGACACTTGCATTATGATTATTTGCATTCCGTGTGAAATTGTAAAAATGAAATTATAAGTCATATATCAGTGAAATCTCTTTGATTGAAGCATAAAGATATAGAATTTATTGGAAGGATATTGGGGTGTAGGGAGGAAGGTTTCAAAGTGTATCAGAGGATAAAGAATAAGGCTTCAGCATACACAGGAAGCAAGTCAGCTCCCAAAGTGAGGAAGCAGGAACAACCACAGTAGTCTCATAGCTGAGCAAAGACGATGAGGACCTCACCAAAAGAGGGAAGAAAGCTAAGTGTTTTGGTTTGTTTGTTCTCCTACTCAAGATTAAAATTCTAAAACAGAGCATCTAATTGGTTTCACTTTGTCTTTGGCCAGAAGATATCAGGTTTCAGATGATAGCAGTGAGGGAGCTGTTTAAAAAAAGAAAACAAAAGGAAAGGAAATGGGGGAAGGTAGTCAAATGATACAAAATTCCAGTAATAAGATAAATAAGTCCTGGGGACGTAATGTACAGCATGGTGACTATAGTTAACAATACTGTAGTGTATATTTGAAAGTTGCTGAGAGTAGGTCTTAAAAGTTCTCATCACACACACGCAAAAAATGTGTAATTATGTGTGGCGATAGATGCTAGCTAAACTTATATATATTGTGGTGATTATTGTGCAATATATACATATGGCAAATCATTGTGTTGTACACCCAAACCTAATACAATGTTATATGTCAGTTATACCTCAATTACAAACATAAATAAAAAGAAATGAAATGTAAAGAAAAATGAACAGTGGGCAGTGAAATAAAATAAAACAAAGCAAAACCAATGTCCACTGCAGCTTGCATTCTGGAAAGGCATATAATATGCAACCTCTAACACTTCCACAAGTGTTCGCTAAGCATATGATCCTCAGCCGAGAGGCCCTACCATATACGTAGCAGTTTCAGTAAGCAATGCTTGTCTGCCCTGCATTTTACAGGGAAGAGCAGATAAAAGTTAAAAACTACTATGAACCAAGATTTTGTTTAAAACCCTAGGCTTGAATTTCTTAGAAAATGCCAATGATTAAAAAATGTATATATATATGTGTGGGATGCAGATAACCCCTGGTTCCAATTCAGAAGCATAACTAATGAGAATAATGTATACACTTCACACATATTCTTAAATCAACAAGTGCAAACCTGCTACTGGCTATAAAACTGAGAGGAAAGTGTGTTTTTCAGCCCTCACCTCGACAGCCTCCTCTTTTAACCCTGATTTTAGCGGAGGTTTTGAGTCCCTCTCCTCAGTTCCTTCCTGCTTCAGGACTAACTGTGTGTGTCATGGTAATTCTGAAGAAGGAGGTTTGCCAGTGTGTGGCTGGCGCATGCCGTCATTCTTGAAGTGCCACTGGGCATGATGTACAGACGATTCCAGACTATTACTTGCCTTCACAACTTTTTGTAACAGGTGCAGCAAATGAAATTTCTGCCCCTGTCTTCCTTAAATGCACACAAATAAAGTGTTGCCATGTCCTGGATGTGAAGTCATTCCTACTTCCATGAATCATTTTTGTGGTCATGACACTGCCACTGGGAATTAGTCATTTCAACCTAATTAGTTTCTTCAAAATAGGAAATGCTTCTTCTGATGATTTAATACCCAGAAATAATTTGTATAGTCAGATAACATCTAGAAAGATGCCAACTGAGATATTTAACCACCAACAACAAATATATATTATTATTTGCACCCTGCCATCAAAACCCCAAATGAACCCCAAGAATCATGTGTTGAAACTGGCTGCTCTCCTACATTTGTAAAGGGCAGTCACAAACAAGGGCAAACTTTCAGCAAAGTTGGACCCAATCGAGTGTTTGACAAAGGCCCCAGTCAAGGAAAATACGAACAAATCTTGTTTCATGCACCTTTTAGAAATTCTATTTAATTTGATAATTTTGTCATTTTGGAATTTGGAATTTTGACACAATTCCATAACAGACCTGTGTTATGGAATCACGGGTTATTGATGAAGCAAGCATGTTGTCAGAAATATAAATAACTCTTTGAATCTGAGGCTTGTTTTCCCACACATGTACTCAAATGTATGGAAATGTGCCCCATCCTTAGCTTTATTTCTTTATGTATTTACTATTCATGGAGACAAAAGAAAAGAAAATTTAATATGTGGACTGTCACTAAGATATTTTTAAAATTACTTGCAATCCCCACAAGAGTATAAGAATCTATTTCCTGAAGATGAGCAAAGCACATTTGTATTTCCAAGTAAATTGACACCACCTTTTGTGTTTCTACTTTGGTTTAAGTATATATAACATCTCCAAAAGTGACTGGAGAGTATTTTCTAGACACAAGTATTTGGCGTTAATTTGATAAACATTTGTTTGACATTGACTAATATGTTTTATAATTTTTGGTGTAGAGATATTACATATCTTTTATTAAATATATTCTTAAGTACTTAATTTTTAATGTTAATATTAATGGAATTATTTTGTTTTATAATTTTTTTCATTGTTGCTAATAGATTAAAATAATTGATTTTTGCATATTTATTTTAAATTTACTCATTCTATTAGATTATTTGGATTCTGTTTGTACAATCATGTAATCTACATTTTCCTTCATTTTTCAAATTTCTTAAGATTTTATTTCTTTTTCTTGTCTTACTGAACCACCTAGGATCATGGAAGGATTTTGAAGAGAAAAATGACTTAGTATTTAGTATTTTTAAAAGATATTCTGGTAGAGGTGCATAATATGAATTGAAGTGGGAAGTTAGGTCTAGAGAAATCTAACTAAAGAAGCATACGTGGGACTCCAGAGAGAAAGACACACATTCAAGAGATCTTTCAAAAACAGAATTGACAAGGGATGATCATCTTTTATAGGGACTGAGATCTCTAGCCAGGGTGGCCAGCCATTGCATGAGATCAAGAACATTTAAAAAGAAAGAGAATTAACCATAAGTAGGTTGAGAAAGTGTAATGTACATGAAAACATTTTGAAAACCTTTGATATCCAACTTAGATCACATTTCCAGATCTTATAAAACTAAACCAATATTTTTAACACCTAAATAAATTAGGTATCTGCCTCAAGCAAGGGAGGGAGGACAGATAGCCCTGGATAGCCATGGTTTGAAGCTTGAGCCACAGCTGAAGGGTCTCAGTGTGGGATCCAAGAAAGTCAATTTATAGACTGACCAGTGGCTTGGTGACACAAAAAAGTGTCCCAGTAGGAATTAATTTTGAACAGTCTGTTTCAGTAATTAGGGCTATGAAATACAAAAGGATTCAGGTTGTAGAAAGCAGAAGCAAATTTAAAAGGAAGTCCAGAGAAAGTTTATAGGAAGATAGAATCTGTGAACAAACTGTGGTTACGGATTAACCTCAGTTTTAAGGTACAAGAAAACTAAGAAGAAGAAATAATCTAGAGACAAAGAAGGTCAGGTATCAAGGAGTGTTTCAATGGAAATTCAACCAATATTTGAGCACTTACTATGTTCCAAGTGCTTTTGGGATTCTGGAACTACAGCAGTGAATAAAACAGACATGCTGTCATGGGGAGATTACATTTTAGCATGAAAAGACCAATACAATAAATGAGTGAGATACATAGCATTTCAAAAGGGGACAAGTTCTGTGAAGAAACATAAAGCAAGGAAGAGAAACAGTGTGTGCTGAATGGAGGACAGGACAAGTTTAATATAGGGTAGTCCATAAAAGCATCACTAACATAATAATATGTGCAAAGACTTGAATTGGGACACACTTCGTGTGTTCAGAACACATCAAAGAAGACAGTGAGTCTGGAAAGGATTGAACCAAGGTGGGGGGTGGTGTAAGAGGAAGAGAGGTCAGATATCATGGGGGCCGTGAAAATGCACCATTACAGGTGTGTGTGAGGGTGCACTGCAAATGGAGTGGTCACTCCCAGATTTATGGTGTCATTGCTTCACTGACTTTAATATATCACTCACTTCCTTGATCTGCCCCATCCATTAAATTAACTAACCTATGACATTAGCATCTGACAGAATCAAGTCCAAGTTCACTCCTCTTTTTTGTACAATGTATGTTTAAATTCTTGCTACTCGCTTTGGGGATCCAGTTCCTTTAGCCAAGTTGGTTTCTCAGCTCCCTGTCTCCATCATCCCTTTTTAGCCTCAATGCCTCTTCCATCCCAACCACACTCTGTTACTGGGGTTCTGGCATGCAACAGAAGTTCACCTCAGTTATAAGAGTCACGTGGTAGACTTTCTTGCTCTAGTGGTCATAAGTTTAGTATCAATCCCCATCAAGGTAGTAAGAGTTTCTTTTTTAAAATAATATTTTTAGAGGAGAAACTCATTTCCACTGGAAAATCTCACAAGAAGTCGATGGTTATTCAAGATCCCTCATGGTCTGCGAGCTTGCTTTGGGAAGTTGGTCAGCCCACTTTTCATGAGGACTGCCATGGGATTGGCAGAATTATAATGACTGTGGGCCTGAGTGATTTAGACATAAATGAGTTACATAATTTCATTTATTGCAACTTGCCTTTCTTTCCATATGCCTTAGTCACAGGGTATCAACTCTGCTTCTCCAATCAAGTTGCTCCTCTCACTTGGTCAATGAAATAGACAGAAAGCAGTATTTCGTAGAGAGGTGATGTCCTAGCTTTGTTCCTTTGCATTATTCTTCTTTCCTAGTTCCTTTGCACACATGGGAAAAAGTCAAAACCTGCTGTGTTCATGAAATCTCAGAAGTCTCAGAAGTAGTTTTTAACAAATTAAACCAACTCTCTTCTTTTTCCTAATATAAGTGACATCTCCCCCCAAAATGAAAGCATGAAGACAAAAGTTTCAATGTAAATCAAGTTTAGAAGATAATGAGAGGCTGAAATACTCAAGCTTAGCTGCCTTCAGTAAATAACAAACTATAATTTTAAAGGGGTAAAAATATCACGCAGAAAAATCATTTTAAAATTTGGAATGATCCTTTCTCCCCCAGAAACTAAAACAGATTTGCAATTATCTAAGGTAATAAAGCATATGAATACTTTTCTCCCAATTAAAAAAAATTATATTTGAAAAGGAAATTATTAGTCCATGTAAAACTGGCCAAAATCAAAATATATAAAAAGGTCTGGAAAGAATCTGGAAACCTAAACCATGACAGTTTCACCAATCTGTATAATTAAAGCCCAACTATTTAAGCCCTCTTTAGTTACTGATATTTTAGTTGGGCAGGGAGGTAAAGGACCAAGGACAGGTGAGGAAAAGCAATTAGACTCGTTCTGGGTGTCCTCATTTTGCACCAAATGTTGCAATCTGACATCAGATGTTGGATGCCAACAATGAAGTGGATTTTGCACCGATAAGAGCAAGATATTGAGATGTTCAGAGGTTTCCAAAGACAGAGTAAGCCTCCTGGTCCAGCAGAGAATTTTCTATCTCCAGATGGTTTGTCAAACAGAGGTCAAGTGACCACTCTTCTTCATAGATGGTTGTAGAAAAGCGTTTCCCCAGCTTTAGTCAATTTAAAATCTTATATCATGAATTCACTATATTTATGTACCATGTTTTACTTTTTTACATTAAAATGATTAAATAAATTCTGTTGAAATCAATAATATCTGTCCTATTAAAGGTTTGATGTCTTGGTGTTTTATCTTTTTCTAAAATAGTTTAAAATAAGCACATAACTTACGAACATTCACTCATGTACCATCTAAAGGCACCTCAAGTATCACCAGGTATACATTTCAACTCTAGGAAACTTGTAAAAGACACTTGAGCACACAGAGACACTTTGAATGTTCTTTTCCTTTTGAGAGGTATGATTCCAAATAGTTGATAGTTGCTGGAGCATGACTTTTTCTTTTCTGCTGTTAAGTAGAGAAATTCATGTAGCCACATAGAACCTTCTGTATCAACACACTTTTATCATTTCAAACTTGTTTTTACTTTTATTATCTTATTTTACCCACTCAGCTCTGCATAGGAATAGTAGGGATGAGAAATTAAAAGCACATAGGCTGCCTTAAGCCCAGTATTACACAGCTAGTTCATGATAGATCAGGTCTACAAATCAACCCTGAAACTGACACTAATTTCATTAAATTAAATTCATCATTAGTGAAGAATTATTCAGAACTTTTGATGTTTTATATGTCATAATAAAAATAATTTTCTAAACAAGTTTTTCTTTATTTTCCTTTATTTCTCCCAATGGGAAAACCATGGCTCAAATAGCAAAAACAGATCTCTGGGTAAATGTTTTCTTGAATACCTTGGCTTTACACACTCATGTAAAGACAGTTCTGAATATAAAATATTTTACTTAAAATAATTATCATTGTAATAATATTTAAATGTTGGAAGGAGAGACTTGGATAAAAATCACGTTTTTTGTAATGTAATTTATCTTGATATTCAGAGGTATTCTGATATTTCAATAAATCAACTGAGCAACTTGTATTTTTTGAAGACATCATATGTGCCCAGCAATAGGATAGAAGCAGTGGTAGAAGTATAAAACAGTGAATCAACAACAAGTTTACAATCTAATTAATAAAACACATTTAATTCAAATAAAAGAAATGGTAGATAGTTCATTTGATTTATAAAACTATATTCTAATGGATCTTCTATGCCTTTGGATAAGACACTTATCGTCTCTCAGTTCTTTCATTTGTAAAGTAAGAAGGTTGATTTTCTCCTCAAATTTTGAAATTCTAAGAGCTATGTCTTAGAGTAAATTAAACTTAAGCAATTTGTATATTCTTTCCTTCCAAAGAATGCATAAGAGATCAATTTGATGGTCATTATATAAATTTTGCAAAGCACTTCTGAAGTGATACAAATAATTAAGATTTAATTCAGACATGATTAAAGTATGAGTAAAGTAGTTAACAAATATTTCTCGAGCAACTATTCATGTCAGGCATGTTGTAATAGCTGCTGGTGATGTAGGCAAGAGTTCCTGTCCATAATGGACCTCCTCTAGTTACAACTGGGGTGGAGTGAACCAAAGAACAAGCATTCAGTTCAGGTATTGATAAGTGCTATAAAGAAAGCAATGTACGATAACGTGATAGATGCTGACTGGGGAAGGGAGGAAGGGGCTGCTGTAGATTGCTATTGTAAGGCCTTTCTAAAAAACATGACTTTTGAGCAGAGCTCTCCCCCAAGTGTTTAGAAGTAAATAGCCATGCAAAGATCTTTAGAAAATGTTTATTAACAAGCCAACAATAAGTGCCAACGTTCTGAGCTTTGAGCAACCTAAGTATTTTAAAAAAGAAAATGGAGCAAAAGCCATTGTAATAGCCATGAGGACTGGAGGAAGCTGAGGTGAAAATGTTGACAGTCTTGTAGACCATCGTCATGATTTGGGGTTGTACTGAAGGCATTTAAGCAATGAGTCCATTTCTTGTAACTTTTGTCTTTCTTCCTATGTACTCCAACCACAAAGATTCAACTCTGCTTCTCTGGACAGTGAAATAGACAGAAGGCAGGATCTGACTCGTACTCCTAGGAACTTTCTTTGGTTCTTGGGAGAACTAAAAACCTAAAATCCACAGCACATCAAAGCCTTCAGATGTCTCCTTCACGTTCTGTTACCAAGGGCAAATCCATCTGTATTCTGTTCAGTCTCTCGCTCCTCCTGTCCACGGGCATCCAGTGCCTTCTTTCTGGTAGCCTTCTTGTTAGAATCTAAATTAATCCTATGCCACCCTTTCACACTTACGGTCCACAAGATGACCTCACACATCCTCTAGTCTGACAAACTTCTGGAGTGCTAATCTCAATGCAGACAGCTCTCCTTGACTCAACACTGACTAAATCCAGGATGATAATTTTTTAATTTTATTTTACTTTTTTGTCTCGCGGGATCTTAGTTCCCAGACCAGGGATGAACCTGGGCCCACGGCAGTGAATGCACGGAGTCCTAACTACTGGACTGCCAGGGAAGTCCCTGCAGGGGGCTTATATTAAGCTTTAAGAGTGGTCTCCTGAAGGCCCTTTTCTCTTGATTTAAGGTGAAAAGGACTCATAGCATACCAACTCCTCTTTTCGACCATCATCTCCCACTTCTAACCCTTACTCTTTCGACCCTCTTTGTGAGTGAAGGGTTAAGAGGGCTAGTTTGGGGCCATCTTCTTTGAAAATGTGGTGTTACTCAAGCCATTAAAACTTATTGTCAGTTTATGGGAGAACAGAGTAATTATTGAACAGGAACAAAATCAGCAAAATCCAGAATGTGGGAAACTACAGGAAAAATACCTCAGTTTTTTCAACAAATACTTACAAAAGGGGAAAATAAGAACGGGGGTGCTATAAATTGAAAGAGACGAGGAGACATATCAACCAACTTTGATTCATGGACTTTGAATCCTATTTCAAACATGCTATCTACAAAAAAAAAAAGCTTATGAGACAATTAGGGAAATGTAAGCACCGGCTGGATATTTGATGATATTAAGGAAATAAAGTTAAAATTTTCAGAGGGATAGTGGTATTGTGGCAATGTCAAACATCAAATAGTCCTTACATGTTAGTAAGGAGGTATTTAAAGATGAAGTGCTATGATGTCTGGAGTTTGTTCCAAGAATGAAGTTAGAGGGCTTCCCTGGTGGCGCAGTGGTTGAGAGTCCGCCTGCCGATGCAGAGGACACGGGTTCGTGCCCCAGTCCGGGAAGATCCCGCATGCCGTGGAGCGGCTGGGCCCGTGAGCCATGGTCGCTGAGCCTGCGTGTCCGGAGCCTGTGCTCCGCAACGGGAGAGGCCACAACAGTGAGAGGCCCGCATACCGCAAAGAAAAAAAAAAAAGAATGAAGTTAGAGATGAAGCAAGACTGGTCCTGTGTTGAAGCCAAGTGATAGATACTAAGGATCCGTTATACTAGTCTATCAACTTCTGTCAGTATCTGGTGGGAATTTTCCTTGGAACTAAAAAGGGAAAATGCTGCTTCATGTTCTCACAGCTCTCTTTGAACTGTGGCACTGTCTTGAGGCCTCAACTGAAATATTCATTTAACATTTTTCATATAATGCATTACATATGTCTATATGGCCAACTTATGGGTTGTCTGATAGCCAGTCCACTTTCTGCCATACTGTATATCCCCGTCCTGGAAGTTTAACCTGGACAACTGGCCTACTCTTTCCCCGACCCCCTCCAATATGGTGTTTGATGGTCATATCATGTAAGAGCTGCATGTAATGGAAAGAAAGTCTCTGATTTTGAAGTCTACAAGCCACTGATTGAACACTTCAAAATGTCTTCTACCATGGCCTTTCTGAGGTTAAACAAGTTCTATCATGAAGTTTTGTGTAGGAGACAGCTTTGTTTCTCACCATTCTCAAAGGAGTGACTTCATTTTAAATTACATGCAGATGATTTAAGGAATATCAGTTGCACTTCTGGAGTACACTGGAATTAAATGCCATTTAGAGTCTTTTCCTATGATGACATTATGCCATTCTAGATCGTTTCTCTGTAAAATCGCTTCTCCTTTTAGTATCTGTTGTAAATTTCATGATTGATTGCAGATATTTGTCCACAGGGCCCAAAGCCCTTACCCTTTTTTTCTTGTGTTGCATTCTTTATTAGGTCACCCAAAAATAACAGTGCCAAAAGCTGTTATGAAGACAGACATTTAGAGGAATTTTAGGGTAAAACTCGTGGAAAGCAAATAAAAAGAAGGAGCCACATAATATTCCCTTCTTAGCATTTCAGTTTCTCTCAACTCAAATATTCTTCTTTTTTATAATATGAGTAAAAGAAAGGGCAAATTAAACTTTCTCACCACTATTAAATATTACAAGTTACAGATGTATTTCAATGAGGCATCATTAATATGTCATAAATTATAGAAAATTTCTTTCCCTTCTTAGAAGCAGCAAGGAAATCTCACACACACAGAGTCCCAAGATGACACTGAATTCATGTCACTAAGTAGAATTCCCCAATATCTTCATTTCCTTGCACACTAAAAGAATAGGTTTGCGGACATGCAAGAATTTTTAAAAAGAGCTATAATCTCATCAATCAGAATATTTAGGTAATTACAACATTATCTTTTATTAGCAATTGGAAAAAAGACCACTGATACATTCTCCAGTTAAAGGAGAATGGACATGTAACAAGCCATGGCCTTTAAAATTATAAACCAAAGGTTGGAAATATATTAAAACTCATTACCTAAAATTTATTTACGAGGATCAAAACCATTGAATTAAGTAAAATTTTAATGTGATGAGTGAGATCAATAAAACAAATTAGCCTGATAATGTTTTTCAAAGAACTGCAAATCTAACAAACAGAAGAAAATAGGTATGATAAGCTGACTCTAACAAACAATTATTTGAATGTGTCCCATAAATGCATTGCAAGAACTGGGATAATGTAGTTTTGCAGGTTACGAAGGAGCATACACCTGAGAGGGTTCCTGACCAAGGAATAACTACTTATACTAGACTGTCACTCAGAGGGGAGGAAAAGAGGCACACATATGACAAATGAAATGGTGAAAAAAAAAAGAAATTAACTTCAAAGAATTTTGTATGTTTATCAACTGTTTGGACTTTCGAATGATATTATTACAACATTAAATGGGTGGTTAGCTCTTGATAACTATATTTACAGTGCTTATTATGTATTAGAAATTGTCCAAGCACTGCATCAGTCTTTGCAATCTTCACAACAATCCTATGAGAAAGTATCGTTATTACAATGGTATTACTTGTGATAAACTGAGGCACTGAGAGGTTATATAAATGAGAGAAATGAATTAATAATAATCTGCACAAAGATGATACAGAAAAAGAGATATGATAGATCACAGTCTCAACCAAATAAAATAAATCAAAAAAGCATAAATAGAACCCCAAGAGGTCAGAACCATAAAGATGTCCTACCACCATACTTGTTCAGATTATTCTTTGCCATTGTACCATCTTGGTATACAGCACCTGGAGCTCAAAAGTGCAGGTAAAAACCATCCAAATACCTAGTAAATTTATATTTCCTATTCTCCAGGCACTGTGTCTGGAAGTATTATTGTTACTTCCATTATTATGATTAATGATAAAAAATCAACTTTCCCTGTTGAGGTCCAAAGTCAGTATTAAGGAGGATAAGGTAAGCTCAGCAAGAATGACAAGGACAGCTTGGATGAAGTAACGACTGTGCTGAAACACACAGGTCAGAAAGCCTGCGGAGACAGCCATACCTTCACTTGATAGGGAGAATCCAGGTGCCCTACTGTTCCCACACGTGAACTTTTTCTTTCTCAGGGTTCTCTTCAAAGTGGTCCCCAGAGTGCAAAGTTGTGAAGGGATATTTTATGGCTGATGGTAAAGATTTGCTGCCTTTTTTTTTTTTTTTTAAATGAAGGGCAAAATGAAATGCTGCTTTGAAAACGGTAGAAAATGGTAGTTTAGTCTTAGGAGAAATATCTGGGCTGTAAAAACCTACAGTCTCTATAGTAGTACAGCAAAGTAAATCAAGGACCCACCTTCTCCTAGTACTCTTATGACGGAAGGAGAAGAGGATATTGTTGGCCTGCAGGAAAACAGGGGGATGAACTAAATGATTTCAAGTACTCCTTCCTGCTGGTTGCTTTTGCGATAACTACAGGGAAAAACAAATTCGTTTACTGTTAGGTCTTTGGTTTACCCTTAAGTAAGTGATTGAAAAGTTTTTAACATATCTGAATAAAAACTTTAAGGTACATGAACTCACTATGATATCTTAAGTACCCTTACATCAAAATCCTTGCAGATGTGAAAATATGTTTCTCCTACTTTCTTGTATCTGGTATCTGCCGTCCTCGGCAAATTTAGCCCTGGTGTATCCCTAGCACTGAGGCAGGGGTTTCAAATTACTGATGAAGTCTTCTGCCTCTTTAAAGGTGGTATTAAGAGTACCTAGGAGTTCTGAGCAGTATCATCCCTTTTTAGATCTGTCCATTCATCATGATCCCGTGCCAGAATTTGTTAGGTAAACATGATTGACAGACAGCCATCTTTATCCTTTATATGGCTGGAGGTCAGCCCTGGTGGAAAGTAATGCTTTTTTAATTAGCTGTTAGAGGATTGAGTTTCCTTTGTGTAGATAGCATGCTCTCCTCTCTCTGAGCCAGTATCCAAAGTGGATATCTCTTATGTCTTTCGTGCTTAGTATAACTCAGATGACTGAAGAACAGTCATAAAAGATTCATATTGAAGCTGTTTTACGAAAATTTGCACAGCTGGCAAAAAAAAGAGAGAGAGAGAAAACATACTTGAAATAACAGAGTCCTCAGAAAGGAAAATGAGCAACATTTTCAAGGCTATCTTGGCAAATAATAACTGCAAAGAGAAAACTGTTTTGTCATAATACTTCTGATGCAAAAATAAAATAAAATAAACATAATTTTTAACAGTAATGTGCAAAATATAATTTCCCTCTGAGGAATTGGTCCTTCCATTTAAAGGTAAAATAACCCCCTGAAACACTTTTGGTTTGGCAGAGTTTGCAAGAAAAACAAAGCAAGCATTCGTGACTAATTCAATGGCGCTGTACTTCTTCCGCATCTTTTGTAAGGCAAGATGTTCACTTCAGCGAAAGCTGATTATTTTTATGCCTAAAACAATTAATTCAGCAATATGTGAAACCACTGTGAAATGGAGAAAGGGTGTGCACAAAATTTTAATACATATTCAAAATACAGGCTTTTTATTTAAATATAAAATTGTTGGGCTAAAAAACACTCTGATTATAACAGTCAAGCTTATAATATAAACTTCTAAGTAGTTTATAAATACAGTGACTCGATATGATGTGCAAGGGCTAATATTATATGAAGATTCTAAAAATGAATTTTCTACCTTATGAATTAAAAAAGAAAATCAATTATCTGAATGCAATGCATAAATAGACCCAAACTCTTTTGTCTAGTTTCATGTCTAAGCTGTTCTATTGATTTTCTCTGTTGTTTTCTCCTTCCACTTTCATTGATTTCTGATCTTTTCTTTAATTATTTTCTTCATTTGGGGTTTATTATACACTTCTTTTTCTAATTTCTTAAAGTGAAAGCTTAGTTGATTTGGGACTATTCTTCTTTTGAGATCTTTCTTCTATTACAAGTCCTTTTTCTTTCTTTTTTTTTTTTTTCCTTTCTTTCTTTCTTTTTTTTTTTCATTAAGAGGTAGTATGGTGTTGAAGAACATGAGATCTGGAGCCTGAGTTTGAATCTGAGCTCTGCCACTTGCTAGCTGTGTGATTTTAGGAAAATCACTTAAGCTCTCTGGTCCTCAGTTTCCTAATCTGTAAAATGGGACTAAAAATATTTTCTGCCCATCAGATTGTTAAAGAAAAAGTGAGTAAAGATATGTAAAGAACTAAGAAGTTCTTTGCAATGTGTGCAATTTGAGTGCTATTATTATTGCAAGCGGCATGCATTCATAAGATCTGTAGAACATACATCAAGTATACTGCACATTAAACAAGCTAACTTCATTTAAATAACACATCAGCCTTAGTAAGAAACTCCTGTGGGTTTTTTTTTTGGCGGGGGGTGCCTCATTTCTCACTGTATATACAAAATATTGGATTGTATTTAGGAAAGAAGAGAAAAATCTATTTGTGATGGTGATGACATCTGTCACCCAGTGATGGTCTCTAAGCCAATTGTATGCAATTTCAACACAGAGAGATTGGGGAAGTCTCTGGGTATAATTGTCCTTATTAGCTAATTAAGCTCCAGAAAATTAATTCATTACTAGTCTACATTCCTTCTCTTTTGGGTAACCTGGTGGGTATATCGTTTAAAAAAAAAATAACGTGCAAAAACAAATACAGTTATCCCCTGTTTCCAGGACACCCACATCTACCAAAATCCACAGGTGCTCAAATCCCTTGTATAAAATGACATTGTATTTGCATAAACCTATGCATCTCCTCTAGTATAATCTAAATCATCTGTAGATTACTTATAATACCTAATACAACGTAAATGCTAAGTAAATAATTGTAAATACAATGTAAATGCCATGTAAACAATTGCCTGGAAAGCGGCAAATTTAGGTTTTCCTTTTTGGAACTTTCTGGAATTTTTTTCCAAATATTTGATTCATTGGTGGAATCCACGAATTGAGGAACCCACAGATACGGAGGGCCAGCTGTAGTTCGTTTAAAGCAATGACTACAGGCCATACGAAGTGCATAATTTAAAAAACTCAAGGATTAAATTGTTTGAGGAGACACCCCAAGAAATAGTTTTGCTAGTTGCATGCTTGAAATCAGGCAGGAAAATGCTTTGAGGAGACACCCCAAGAAATAGTTTTGCTAGTTGCATGCTTGAAATCAGGCAGGAAAATGCTTTCTCCCTGCATCTCAAAACTTGGGACAGAAAAATTTGTCTGTACGATCGGAAACATGGACCGCACTTGCACTCACTTGAATTTTTACTTTGCTAAGGTTGAGTTTTTCCCACAAAAGGGTCATAATGGCTGTCAAAGAAATCCACATATAAAATTTGTTTACAGCAGTTTAAACAAGCCATTTAATCTGCAGCTGGTCTGGCTGCATGTGACGGTGCAGAGGGTGCTGAGCAAAGCACCGGCACAGTCACACGGTGTGCACAGCCCAGATGCGAATTTTTACACCATTTCTTGCCAACACATGGTACCTTTGCTTACCAAGTGTCACCATGGGAGCGGGAGCTGGGGTGAAGACGGGAATTAAAATGAGGAGAAGATAATCCACTTTATTGAGCACTTATTATGTGCCAGGTACTGTACTAGGTAAGCCCATTACCTATTATCTCATTAGATCAATTGAATAAAAGCAAAATTAGAAAAGCCTTTCAGAATGAACAATTATATGAGGATTGGAGGTTGCAGAGATGAGCTGTTTGTGCTGCTTGGGATAGAAGTCACTGAATAAGATTTTTAAAGGCTCATTTGGGGAGGGTTTTAATGCATCTCTTTTCCTCTGTGTTATATGTTTGTAGGACCAGGATTTTTCATTGCCATAGGTACACTCAAATCCAAATATTAATGAATATATAAAGTGTAAAATGCATTGCCTTAATTAATAATGAATATACAAAGTTTAAAATGCATTGGCTTAATTAATAATGAATACATAAAGTTTAAAATGCATTGGATTACCCTATTACAGGAATAGATTTTAGCTGAACATTTTTATTAATCCTAATTCCTTTTGCTGAGATCTACTTTTCAGGGGAACATGCCGCTGTTTTGGTGTTTCATCTCATTAAAGTACACCATGGAAAAGGGTTCGTGAGAAACTTATATACAAATGCAGCCTGATGGGTCTAATTAGCTGGAAGAATATCTGTATAAACAGGATCTGTTGGACACAATAAGCTGCCCTTCCCCCACTTACTTATATAATAATCCTGGCTTTCAGAAGACTAATCACTACACACCATCGACACAGCATCTAATTTCCTCATCAAATTTCTCTGCTGGGTTTAGCCATGCTTGTCAACTTCCCAGCTCCCTCTTCAGTAACTGGGTTTATTCTTAGTGTATCGCCCATAAACATTCCTATGAGCAAACCCATGAAAGAATGAAGTCCAAGTTTCTTTATCGCTCCTTCTTTCCAGAAAGCTTTTCTGCACACACTCCTGGGAAAGGTCACAGGTAATTTGGGCTGGTCACTTCAGGGTGGCAGAATTGTGGCCAGCACATTGGGCTCTTTTGTTGAAGCCTCCCGCTGACCACCAAAGGGGACCACAAGCTGAGGGGAGACCGTTTAGGAAAGTAGGCGGTAACCGGAGCAAGTCTGCCCGACTCTGTCTCTCTTTAAGCCCAAATGAAATTGCTCAGATTCAGTTTCAGGAGAAATGCAGCTTTTCTGCAAGCAAACCTCTTCTTTATTGCTTGTATGCTAGACATTGCTGAATATTTACAAGGAGTTTTAAAATCACTTATTGTGGAAGAGAAACGTGCCATGAATGAACTGAACGCTGCTTCGTTTTCATATCAATTTTACCATTTGGCCGTGGAACGTTCATTTAAATCTCTCCTACTCAGTCTCTTCGAAAGGAAAAGCAGTAAATCGGACACTCAGTAAATTGTGGAAATGCATAACTACTGAACTGGCTATTTCTAAAATAGGATTGCCCTATGGTGCTATACAGGTTGAATTGGTCTCTCCACCGAAAAAAAAAAAAAGAGATTGGCGTCCTAACTCTCAGTGCCTAACTCTCAGTGCCTCAGAATAAGTGACCTTATTTGGTGATAGAGTCTTTTACAGAAGTCATCAAGTTAAAATAAGGTCATTAGGGTGAGCTCTAATCCAGTATGACCAGTGTCCTTATAAAAAGGGGAAAGTGGACACACACACACACACACACACACACACACACAGGGAAAATGCCATGTGAAGGTGAGGGCAGAGATCGGGATGGTGTGGGAGGAGTCAAAGATGACAAGCACACCACCAGAAGCTCGAAGACAACACACTTCTGTTGTTTCAGCTACCCAGTTTGTAGTACTTTGTTACAGCAGGCCTAAGACAGGGACATAAATTCTAATAATAAGTACCAGGATATTAAAAAAATAAAATGGATTTCAAAATTTGTTCTATGCCAACAAACAAGTCAGTGGTAGTAACACAATTATGGGTTACATTCTGCTGTTACATAAGCTTCTTCCCAAGCAAACTGGGCTTGATTTCTCCTACCTGCATGACTCTCTAGGCAAGAGAAGTGTTCTAGTGCCCTCAGAAGCTAAAAAAATCTCTAAGCCCCAGTTTCTCAACCTCTGCACTATTAACATTATGGGTTGGATAATTCTTTGCTGAGAGCCGCCCTATGCATCGTAGGACATTTAGCAACATCCCTGGTCTCTACACACTAGATGCCAGGAACCCTCTCCCTGGGGTTGCGACAATGTCTGCAGACATTTTCAAACATCCCCTGAGAGGTAAAACCACCCACCTTACCCCCAGTTGAGAATGCCTGCTCTAAACATATTTTCAGGGAGCAATTGCAATCTTGTAATGCGAAAAAAACAAATGAGTTTCAATTGATATTCCATGATCCCTGGTTTTCAGTGGCCTTCAGAGACTTTCCAAACCTTAGTAACAAAAGTCTTGTTTTATTTGCAGGCTAGCCAATCCTATTCAATTCTAGGACCATTTACTGAGGGTTTCCCCTTGACCTCCTAGGTTAGGCAGAGGAGACTAACACACATGAAGGGGGACACTCCTTGACACATGGATCTTACTAGAGTGGCCTCAAAAAGGTATCCGCCTTTTTGTAGCTGGAAATTTTTGCCTAACAAATGTGTCAGTTTGGCAAGCACCATCTTCTCCTTGTCCTGAGGGTGAAAATAAAAGTTTATGTGAGTAAACATAATTCCATCTGGAGAAAAGGACTGTCTTCCATGGCTGTGGGGTGCCTTGACACAGTAACTACTCAGTAAATGTTTGCTACGTCAATGAATGGCTCTTATTCCTCAAAAACAGGAAATAAAAATAGGAAGTTTCAGGCAAGACATACCGAAAAGCTGCTATATTGTTAAGGGCATGTTAGCGGGTGAAATAAATCTTTTACTCCTCACTGTTTTTTATATTACTCATTTTTAATCCCAAAATATGCATTTGGCTTAAATTAGGAAGATTTTCTTCTCTTTTCATTGCCCGTGTAGGAGATACCAGTAGTTATCACCTTACCTTATGGTAGCGTGATAATCAGATCACAGGCTCTGGAATCAAACAGACATGGATACATGGGCTTGAATCCTAGATGCAACTGTCTTTTACCAGTTCCTTGTCCCACCTCAGCTTCGACTTTTTTTATCAGTAAAATGGGAATAACAGGACCTGATAGAGCTATTATGGGAATCAATAGAGTAATGCTTGCAAAGTACTTAGCCTGGTTATAAGAAAGCACAGTTACTGCTAATATTTTTTGAGAGCTAGACATTTTACAAATTGATCCACATAAATGTCTTCTTTCCCTAAATCTTCCTAAATGACCATACTCTCCTGCCACAAAGATTTTTTCCTATGGTTTTCCATGACAACAAAAATAAGGGAAGTCTTTCCAAAAGGGTCAGCAAACTTTCCTCTAAAGGAACTAGTAGAAATACTTCAGGCTTTGCTGGGTGGTCTGTGTCTTAGCTACTCACCTCTGCCATTATAGCATGAATATTACTCAGCCATAAAAAAAGAATGAAGTAATGCCATTTGCAGCAACATGGATGGACCTAGAGATTACCATACTAAGTGAAGTAAGCCAGACAGAGAAAGACAAATATCATTTGATATCACCTATGTGTGGAATCTAAAAAAAAAAAAGTTACAAATGAACTTATTCACAATACAGAAATAGACTCACAGACATAGAAAACAAACTTATGGTTACCAAAGGGGAAGCAGGGGAGGGATAAATTAGGAGTTTGGGATTTACATATACGTACTACTATGCATAACATAGTTAACCAACAGTGACCTACTGTATAGCACAGAGAACTGTACTCAATATCTTGTAATAACCTATAAGGGAAAAGAAGCTGAAAAAGTAGATAGACATAGAGATATATAGATACATAGATATAGATATATATAGACACATAGATATATTATTTGTATAACTGAATCACTGTGCTGTACACCTGAAACTAACACAACATTGTAAATCAACTGTACTTCAATTAAAAAAAAAAGACAGCTGTCAGCACTATGTTACCAAATGAACATGGCTTGGTTCCAATAAAACTTTACTGACAAAAGCAGGGGACTGGCTGGGTTTGGCCCACAGGCTGTGGTTTGCTAACATTTATTCTAAAAAGAATGAGCAGCTTTCCATTTTCATATGTCACTACCCAAGCTTTGTATGCTGGTGATTTATTTAAAAATCACTACAGATATAAACCATGCTTTCTCCTTTCTCCTTAAAGCTTTACATTCCTGTATGTGATTCAGAATAGTAGTAATTAAATTGGATTTGTAAATCGTGGGATGAAATCAGGGCTGAGAAGATCAACGATTCATTGTAGTAAAGAAAAAGTTGGGTGGTTCTTCTGTTTCACTTCTGCTCGGGAGAACCAGTTGGTCATGGCTAGGTTGCAGGCCTACTGCACATCCTATCCACAGTGTGGCTGGAGAAGCCTGTGCTGACGCCTGTGGGTTTGTCCGAGTTGGCCCTTCTCCTGCTACTTTTAGCAAAAACAGGTGAAGGTGGATCTCCTGGTATGAACTCCCACGACACCAGAAGCACTAAGGCAGGACCTGCATCTTATACATCATGGTGACCATAAGGGCCCAATGCCAGGCATGTCATAAGCACTCAAGATTTTGTGCCCAATTTATGTTTACAAATCTCTCATCCCCATGGTCCAGACTTCGAGTAGTGTCAGAGTTCAAAGAACAGTTCACAAAAGTCATTTCAAAAATTTTTCAGTCATTTATTTCAGTTTTTAATACCATGAAGGGGATTTGCCAAGCAGAAAATGCCTCTTTAAAATCTCCCTTTTCGTCTGCCATCTATGTCTTTGTTTAATGCAGTTAATTAAAAATTGTTTATTAATCCCAACTACACCCTAGACGATGCTCCTTGAACCAGTGGTATGGGATTCCTGGTTTCATGGTCAGGAAGGTCCCTGCCATGACAAATTCCCCCAAGCAAAATATCCAACCCTGGTGTGTGTGTCTCCTGCCATCCTTTCCTCTCCCTTTCCTTCTAGTCCTTTATTATAAAGCCAAAAGATTAGAGACAAGCCAGACTGTTCTTGGAAGGCAGCACAGAGAAAAAGCTGGGAATCCTCATGAATAATTATTTAATACCATAACAAAACTATGATGCATCTTGATTATGATGTTGTGTTTTGAAGCATTCAATCAGAATTCAAACTCCTCTCCCTTCTGAGAAATGAAAGAGTAGCTACTAACCCTAAGGCAGAGAAGAAAATGAGACGTTTGATAAGAAGAATGTAGGGCTTCCCTGGTGGCACAGTGGATAAGAATCTGCCTGCCAATGCAGGGGACACAGGTTCGATCCCTGGTCTGGGAAGATCCCACATGCCGTGGAGCAACTAAGCCCGTGCACCAAAACTACTGAGCCTGTGCTCTAGAGCCCACGTGCCACAACTACTGAAGCCCTTGTGCCACAACTACTGAAGCCCGAGTGCCTAGAGCCTGTGCTCCACAACAAGAGAATCCACTGCAATGAGAAGCCCGCACACCGCAACAAAGAGTAGTCCCCGCTCACCTGCAACTAGAGAAAGCCTGCGCGTATCAACGAAGACCCAACACAGCCAAAAATAAATAAATAAAAATTAAAAAAAAAAAAGAAGAATGTAACAACCACTGCCACCATTTATAACCGGATGTTCTTTGTAGCAGGTAATTTGTGGGATGCACAGTGCAGGTACACTTTTCCCTTTCTTGAGAATGCCAGTCCTGTTGATACTCAAAGCCGAGATGCAATTTGTACTGAACTTGGGTTTATTTGTTTTCTATTACTGTGAAACAAATTACCATAACCTTAGCTGCTTAAAGTGACACTCATTTAGCATTTCACAGCTCAACTGGTTTCTCTGCTCAAGGCCTCACCAGGCCAAAATCAAGGTGCCTGTCAGGGCTGTGATGCCATCTAGGGCTCAGGATCCTCTTCTAAGCTCACAAGGTTGTGACTGAATTCAGTTCCTTGCTGCTGTAGGACTGAGGTCCCTGTTTCCTTCTGGATGGCAGTTGAGGGTCTGTCTCAGTTCCTGCGGGTCCCAGTAGTTCTTGCCATTCGGCCTTGCATGGGCTCTCTCACAACATGGTAGCTGATCCCTTGAAAGCCAGCCGGAGAATCTCTGACCTCAGGGCAGGCCCCAGTCCATCTTTTAAAGGACTCCATTAGGTCAGATCACTGAAATAATCCCCCTTTTAATTAATTAAAAGTCAACTGATTAAGAACCTTAATTACATCTTTAAAGTGCCTTCCCCTCTGCCATATAACACAAGATAATCTCAGGGATGTATCCCATCACATTCACAGGTCTTAGCCATACTCAGGGAGAAGAGATTCTATAGGCTGTGTACCCCGAGGAGCAGGAATCCTGGGAGTCATCTTAGAATTCTGCCTACCACTGTAGGAAAGACTATCATGACGGAGTTGTCAACAATTAATCCCAAACTACTATATATGAGCGTGTGTGTGTGTGTGTGTGTGTGTGTGTGTGTATATGACACACTCATACCCTTTAGGACTCACTTCTGAGGATAGGATCCCCAAAAGCGTAAAATCCCACACTTCAGATCCACAACTATCACATAGAGAATTTCTTGCTTATTTATTAAGACTATTCCACAAATGGCATATGCATTTAAGGCTTTCACGCCACGAAACCAAGTGAAATCTTGAGATAAGTCTAATGACAGGGACAGGACCCCAGATGTGCCTTTTTCAGCGATGACTTTCTCTTGCCTGGAAAACTACAAAGTGAATTTGAAACCACCAGCAACACAGTGCCAGTCACATGGATGACATTAAAAAAAAAAAAAAAAGAGGAAGCACAGAAACATCAGGAGTCTTTAAGCTGTTTTCTAAATTCAGCGTCAGCAGAATATTTATGTTGGCAGCATCCCGTAACTCGCAGCAGGAGATTTGACAGAAGGCACTCTATACGTAACCCGTGTGAGCCCCAGATCAAGAGGAGAGTATTTGCATAAACAGAATCCTAGAGACCGTGTCATCGCTACCTTTCTCTTCCTCCTTCCTCCCTCTCCACCCTACAAGCTGGTCGGATTGAGTTTCCCGGGCTACCTTCCATGAACATCAAGGAATGCAACAGAGATGAATGTTACATTGACACTAGCAGTTCCACCACAGAAAACTGTTTGTCCACCCTTTTCATTTCTCAGTACCAGCAAGCATCTAAAGACTCTGCACCTGTTCTAGTTAGCCCTGGCAAATGCAGCCTGTATTTATATTAATAGAATGATGTTTTCATAACAAAATGGATGTGCAGCAATCAGGGACTCTCTCTGGATGCGCTCATAAGTGCGCAGATCGGGGGAGGGGTAGCTCTTACATAAAGCCCCATGGCAAGGGTGAAAGACGCACGAATCCCAAGCTGAATCATCAGGACGGTTTGAGAACTTGTTCAGGAATGACCAGACTCAAGTATTGGAAATTAAATTAGATCCTCGATTAAGAGGAAAATATGCTGGAGATAAATGGGCTTTTCATGGGTAGTTCAGAGTTCTGAACTGTTTTGTATTCCGTCTCCTGTTTCTGTAATTTGTGCCTTATCTCCCCAGAGTAGAACTGAAAACTGGTGAGATCATACTTGGCTCAATTCCTAAAAGTTTGTTTTGAGTCACCAGTGTAAATATTGCCCACCCAATCTGTACATTTGCACAAATTAACTGAAACCAGCTACCCAATTCTTACTTCATATTTGGATCTGTTGATTAACGCTGACAGCTGTAACCTCATTAGTCCAGGCTCTGGCCATAGCAAAGCAGCTGTCAAACTAGGAAGAAGTGGACTCACTGAAGTCGCCTATGGACCAGGCATGTTAAAATCGATAGAAACTCTAAAAGGTTTCAGTTATGATTCCAATTCTAAATGATGTTATGAGGTGGGCTTTTCACCTAGATCCGTGATATGGGCCTGAAATCGGTTGTTTATGGAGAAAGCAGAGGCTCTATCATGAAGCAAGAACATAGGTTTTATCTGAAGAGTTTGGATCTGTATCAGTTGAAAATGGGTTTTTAGCATGCATTATGACACAGACATTTTAATATACTTTTAAATATTAGTTCCTAATGTATTTTTTGGCATGAGTGATTTTGTTAGTTTTGACAAGAGGCCAGCAGGGTCCTGACTATAGAAATAAGAAAGATTCTGCAGCTGGCCCTCACTGGAAAAGTAGAGATAAAAAAGTGAGGAAAGAATTAGAATACACTCCAGTAGGAATGTGGTTTCCCTAAACAGAACACAAAGTCCTCAGAGTGAATTCTGTTCCCTTCTATAAGAATCTCTACGGAGCGGGTAGGAAGGGAAAATTCTCAATATCTTTTCATTAAAACCTGGAGGTTCAGGAAGGAGATGATTTTCCATCCACTAAAGTGTTACAAAGAACAATGGAACCAGGTCAAATGCAATGTGTGGACTTCCCTTGTGGCATTTTCCTGTGAGGAGATAGCTTGGGGGAGCGGAAGAAATTCTGAAAGAAGAATCTAGAGACTTAATTTTTTTTTTTTTTTTTTTTGCCGTACGCGGGCCTCTCACTGTTGTGGCCTCTCCAGTTGCGGAGCACAGGCTCCGGACGCGCAGGCTCAGCGGCCATGGCTCACGGGCCTACCCGCTCCGCCGGCATGTGGGATCTTCCCGGACTGGGGCACGAACCCGTGTCCCCTGCATTGGCAGGCGGACTCTCAACCACTGCGCCACCAGGGAAGCCCGAGACTTCAGTTTTGATCCCAGTATTGGTCCCAGTTCTGCCACAGCCCCCCACTGGGAGCTTTGGACAAGTTCCTTAATATCTCTAGATCTCAGTAGACCCCTTTATAAAATAAGGTTTGCCATATGATTTCAATGATCCATCTATCTTTAGTGATTGAAGAATCTTTGCACAAATCATAAGAAGCTTCTCCACTACGGCCCAAGGTGGATCCAATTACCAATTTCTTCCCCTTCGGGGTAATTCTCTTCTCTTTCTGTAGTGCCCTTTAGCCTATTATGCAAACAGTTGCTGTTCTTTGGCGCCCCCTGGTGGTGGCTAGAGCTTTTACACTCGCTTTCCCACGTGGCCCTTGAAGGTAAGAATGCTAACTGTGGGAACTTTCCCCGTTAGAGCCCTGTCTGCTGTTCACCAGGGGGAAAAGCAATCCACCCACCGTTGTTGCATTATACCTTTAACACACTGCTTTTTTGAGGCTTAAGGGGGCATGCTGATTTTTAAAAGAAGTAGCATTAATCAGATGCTTTATTGGCATAAACACTGTCAACTCCTAGCCTGCTTCAAGTCGAAGGATTTAAAAAGGCAAGGACTTCTACTTTCATTACTGTGAGAAAATAGATAAAATTGGAAGTATTTAAGCGTTTAGTAAAGGCCAAGGGTTCCCTTTGCACAGGACTAATTTAAATTACCAGAAATATTAGATTATATATGCTCCGATGTTTCCTAAATATAGATTTTGGTTATAACAAAGCACTAGAAGTTTACTGAGGCTTTCCCCATACCTTTCCTTCAGTTTAAAAATCATTTACAGGGAAAACTCTGAGAGTCAAAAGTCAGGCAAGATGAAAAAGTAAAGGAAATCATTTTTTTGTTGTGGAAAGACAGGTAAATATATTTTAAGTAGCGTGGGCCATTGGGAATTAAATTCTACCCTCGATCATGATAATTTACCTTTAATCTAGCAATTAGATTATATTCACCTACAACATGTCAGTCCTAGTGCTTTTGTTTACAACTGTATTCTGTTCCTTTCACTTTGAAACTGTATTGAAAGGTAGTAAAAAAATTGTCTTTGATTTAGTGTAAAAGCTGGTACATCTTTAATTTAAATGCCCAAAGTTAGAATTATCCAAAGAAACTAGGCAAATACAGTGTGAAGGAAAAGGAGAACCCTCACGAACCTTAATTATTCTGTGTTGACTCCACCATGTACTAATGCTAAGTCCTTTCAAGGCTAATTCATTTCCATGCATTTAGTTGGATATGATTATAACAACTATGACTGTTTCCAGGTAGGGTTAAAAAAAAAAAAGCAGTTACAGGAAAGAGAAAAGTCAATATTCCCTAAAGGACAAAAACATTTTTTGCCATGTTTACTTGACTCCTTCTGGCAAAAGGCTGTTAGCAGTTGTACCACACAGTTCAACCAGAGCTTGTCTCCAGAAAAAAAAAAAGAAAAAAAGAAAAATATAATTGCATCTCAGAGATTTGGTTTGGAATATCTGCTTTGGTTTCCAATGCCTCCTCACTTCTCAAGCATGTTTCTAAGTGTTTTCCAAGCTCTTTTCGAGCATTTTGCCTGCCTCTCCACACCCCTACATGTCACCCTCTGCTCCCTACGGCCAGCCACGGTTTTCAGCCTTGGCCAAGAAATGAAACATTGGTTCACCTCAAAGGCTGCCATTAAATTTACCTCATTTATTGACCTGCAGGAGGTGCACCCACCTTACTGGGGTCAACGTTAACTATAATGCCAGGGAACTCACTGGTGCCCCAGACTGCTCCCCTGTTTAATGACTGTTGGGCCCCTTGGGCCAGATAAATTCCACTGTTGACATATTGGTGGCAATGCCCTTGGAACACCTTTGATCCATCAATATGCTCTCTCCATTCAGGGATGTATTTAACTGTGTGTTGATTAAAAATAACAAGATATAGAGAAGAGGAAGAAGCAAAGGGAGCCCCTACTGGAAGAATAAGTCACTTATACTTCTCTGCAGTAGATACCAGGGCCTACGAGGACATCAAGTTTAAGAAAAAATAAGGTCCTAAGTAAGAGAGTGGCATGGACATATACACACTACCAAATGTAAAATCGATAGCTAGTGGGAAGCAGCCACATAGCACAGGGAGATCAGCTCGGTGCTTTGTGACCACCTAGAGGGGTGAGATAGGGAGGGTGGGAGGGAGGGAGACGCAAGAGGGAAGAGATATGGGAACATATGTATATGTATAACTGATTCACTTTGTTATAAAGCAGAAACTAACACACCATTGTAAAGCAATTATACTCCAATAAAGATGTTAAAAGAAAAAGAAAAAAGAAAAAGGTCCTGAGGAGTCTGCTCTCTGGATAGACCCACCATAGGTCTTCTGTTGCCTTTGAGATATACAGCAGGAAATGCCCATGAACTTGCCAGCTCACTGAGAGGCACGCTTTCATGGCTGAGGGAACTTTGGGCATAGATTTCTTTGCTTTTCTTCATCATCACTTTGCTATTCTGTAAAAACGTGAGCTCTCTCAGCAGTGACTGTGCTGAAAACAACACTGAGTGCTTAGATACACTACTCTATAGTAACAGTGCCTGTAGGGTCTGCTCCTAGTTTTAAATTGGCTGCTAAAAATCATATTCATTATAAAGGAAGAGGGGATTTCCTTTTCTTTATGAAACTAAGCACATGAAATGTGTCAGATAAGAAAGCCTGGAAATCAGAATGATTTTTTGTCCGCAGACCGTCAAAGGCTCTCGGGCAATGAGCTCTTTCCTGTTCCCATTTTACCCCACAAACCTGCTTCCCTCAGCCCTGACCTGGAGTGACCAGGTTAGATGGTCCTGGCTCTCAAGTCTGAACGCTGATTCAGGCCCTTCTCTGTTTGCTGCCAATAATAGTTCGTCTCGGTGCCACATTTAGTGGTGGTTTCTTATGATGTGGATACCTGTCCAGCAGCGATTGGACTGTGACCACAAGCCATTTTATCTTAAGCCACAGAATAACTGTCAGATGGTAACTGCTGATAGTCGCTACTTGCCAGGCTCGGCAGCCTCCAAGACAGAGACTCTCACATCCTGTAGTAATGCCACGGAACAGCACTGTCCCACAGGGACACAAATTTTGTCAGTACGTAAAAATTCCTGAGAGTAATAATTCAATGTTTGATCTTCAGTTCTTTGAAGAAAATGAACAGAACAACTTCGAAAACAAACAAAAGACTCCTGCTTTTTTCTCTCCTACAGATGGGTTCTTTTCGCTCTTGTATTAATACTTCTTCCATGTTATTGCCCTTATGTATTTTACTATAAGCCACATCAACTTTTCTGGTCATCAGTGGAGATTCAGTTCTTTTAATTACAAGTTATATTTTGTATTGCCTTCCCCTGAGAATTAAGAATACTTTGGAAATGTTTTCCTTACAGCCTCTTTCTTTTGTGAGCAGAATCCCATTTTCCTCTCATTTTATAGAAGAGGAATCGAGGCACCTACTCTGGAGTAGTACAATGTGAAGCAAAAGGTCATACCAGGAGTACAGCGTAGAAACTAGCAAACAAACAAAATCCGAACAATAATTCATTGCTACTAATCATGTCATGATATGTTGAAGCCTCTAGAGCTGAGTCTAGCAGACTTGGATACTGTGTCTCTGGTGAAGTGTTAACGTGGACAGATGGAAGTTTACTCTAGGGAATGCTGACCTCCTGGAGGAAATTTCCTAGAAACTCCAGATTGTACCAGTGTCTCTCTTTCATTTGTCACAGACTAATAACATTGTTGTGCATGCTTGTGCCTGAAAACGTTATTCCTTAAACCATGAATTAACTGTAAGCTCTTAATAGTAAAAATATATTTCAAATAGTGAACCAAATATAAATATGTAAATATAATTACATATATATATATACACACTATACGTATATACATATATACACATATTGTGTGTGTGTGAAGGAAACAGTCAAATATGTTTGTAATTACAGTGTTTGATTCATCACATTTGGGCTTTGGGATTAAAAGCACACTCACTGGGGAAAGTAAACAAAACTTCTCCCAAGGTAAGAAGATAATTAATGAACTAGAAGCTATTATACCTCTTTTGACTGAAATTGACAGTCTTTCCTTAAATAAAAGGTGTAAATATTTTTTTATTAGAATAAGCTTGACTCTCTGAGATTTTTACCTCAGAAGCAGAATAAGCTACTGTAAAAATTTTGTATGTAAATAAATTCGTCTTTCTGAGTTTGTAGGAAATAAGACTTGAGCATCTTAGAACTGAGACTTCCTGGGCTTCCTGTGGTCTGACTCATTCATCATACAGAAGAGGACAATTAGGCCCAGAGAGATGGAGTAAACTCCCCAGGGTCATGCAACTTCAATCAAGACCTTGCAGATGACATTGGACTTCAACCTCTCCATTCTTGCCTCACCAGCTCACTATTTCAACCATATCATAAATGCTAAGATACTGAGATTTGTCTGCACCTGTAGTGACACTGATCTGGCCTCTTTTCTTGCATCTCCCTTGTGGAAAAACCAGTTCAAAAAAATTATGTTCAAGCCCACTGGCTCCACAGACTTCCAAACTTGTTCTCCAAAGTATCAGCTACAATGTCTACTGAATACCAACATTGCCTTCCATGTAGACACCCACAAAGGTTCTTCTCAGTTCTAAGCCTAATAATGTGAATTTTACCTGCAATCACTGGAGGAGCAAAATGGCGAAATAGATCAAGTTGCCATAGACCAAACTACGGAATAATCAAAAGTTTTGTGTATGTTTGAGGAGAAGAGTAGGTTCCGAGTAGTCTCCCCTGATTGTCCTCTAGCTTCCCCAAAGTGTCTTGGAAATAAGTGATTTAGGATGAAATACAACCAGTTTCTGATAATCATTTCAATTGCTACGTTTCCTTGGACACATTTTCAAAGTACTTGAATGAAGCCCCACATGCAAATTATCTTCCCTGAAAAGAAAGCCGTTGCTGGCAAGTTGGCTGTTCAGTTTTTGTGGCAATGGCATAGAGACACAATGTATTTTTAACATTCTTGTTTTGTTCTTGTCTCAACTGACACTAGTAATTTAAGAAATGTTGAGGGCGTTACTGAATATAAATTTGAAGAAAAATAACTCTTCCTACTATATTGTTAGAAGTAGGATGAATATTCAGTCAAAGATGAATCAGAAAGTTTAGATTATGTATGTGGGCCTATACCTTCCTGAAAACAGACTCTTCCCATGATCCTGTCCTCATGATGTGGCATCCACAAGAATCACACTGCAATTTGCAACCAATTGTGCCCTGAATGACAGAAATCTGCCTCCACACTCATTTGAAATCTCTTTTTATAGAATTATTGAATTTCCAAGCTAGAGATGATACATGAAATATCTCAGTTTGCAGAAGAGGAAATAGATCCTGAGAGCAAAGATATTTGCCTGAAGCTATAGAACAGGTCAAAGATTTATTTAAAAATCCAGATTCTGAACCCTTAGCCTAGAGACCACCAACCCTACTCTTAAAAATGGTTAACACCATGTCTCATCCTCAAGTATTTTTCAATGTTTATATTTAGTCATCCATTCTTAAATTCATTCCTGTCCTTTTCTCCTTTCCTTTCTTTCTTCCTTTCTTCTTTCTCTCCTTCCTTCCTTCCTTCTCTCCTTTCTTCCTTCCTTCAATAAATATTCTTTTACCACATGCTAGTCTTTGTGATGAGCTCCGGGATACAAAGAATAGAATATGGTCCAAAGAACAGCTCATCTGTAGAGAAGATCAACATGGTAGCCAACAAGTCCAAACTCTTTAATAGGGCTTATGCTCCTCTCCTCTCTGACCCCTAACCCACCTCTCTAGCTACTGTCCATCTTTCTCTCTATGCTCCAAACTTACTAGATTTGGGGAGCTCACTGTGGAGAGTCCTCCCATCTGTGTCCATTATATATGTTCAGGTCCTGGAACACTGCCTCTCCCCTACCCTCCTCATGTGGCTGGCATCACATCAGCCTTCAGATTTCAGCCTAAATGTCTATTCTCAGGAAGTTCTTCCTTGAACCACAAGACTAGGTTAAGTCTCTCTGCTAATTTGCAAACACTTGCGTAACGCCCCTTTTCCTTACTTCACTGATGAGTTCAATAAGGACAGTGATAAGTAAGTGGCATATTTACTCTTATATCCCCATTTGCTTAATTACCTAATTCAGGCACTTGGCACCCAGTACAAGTTCAATAGATACCTACTGAGTGAAAGAATTTGTTTAGCATAATGGGAGAAGAAATGAGAGAGTACTCAATTCTACTTGGGGAGGCAGTCAGTGGATGCCATCCATATTTAATTCATCTGAAGGTTTAGGATGTTTTACAAAATCAAGTGGATACAAATCATGCCTAATTTCCCATTTCATGTCCTGGTGAAAATACCAATAAAAACCTGTAAATAAGACTAATGTTGATCTCCACTCTCTGTACCCCAATTACTTTTCTAAGATAGGCCCATAATCCCTTATCTATAATTCTGAAATCCAAAAACCAAAAAAAAAAGTCTGAGAAGAGAAAATTTGTCATAAACATGGGCAGCAAACTGGATCTTAACTAACATGATGTCTTGGTTTTTATCCCAGTTTGTATAGATTCATGTTTTGCTGCAGAAATATCAATGCATTCGTTTTTATTGATCTCACTTTTTATGAATGTGTGTTCTGCTGCAGAAATGTTTGGTTTCTAAGTTCCCCCACGATGTCATATAATTCTAAACTTGAAACATGCCTGGTGCCAAAAATTATGAAGGGAATTATGAACATACGTCGATTTACTACTTTGTGTTTGGTTCAGATTATTCCATCAAAGTTATTTCTCTTTCTCCAATTTGCTCCTTGATTAGAATTTTCTCTGCTGAGAATAATAGAAGTTAAATTGTTAGAATTTTAGAAAACTAAAGCCCTAGTAACAACGCCGCACACAACATGGGCTGTCACTGGTACCAACGTGGCCTAAGATCCTAAAGGAAGATCCAGAATATCTTCCTGTGTGAATACACTTTATTGAGTTTTATAAAGAAATGAAACAAAAGTGTTCATGAATAGTAGGAAAAGTAAAAAACTAAAAAGAGTCTAAAAAGACTCTTGGACTCTCAACTATCTACGCTCACCACAGAAACGGAAGGTATGAACTGTGGCCTGTACCAGTGCATGCAGAAGCCCATAACGGTTTCTGACCACGATGCTTGCCGACCCATTTTCACAGCACACACACCAAAGGTTTCAGACTACAGGAGTGTGAGTCTGATAAGCCTTTCACCCCAACTCCCTCTACACATAACTCTGAATTACCTACACTAAATCATATTCATTTTTTGGCAGGCAAACATCTTGGAAATAAAATCGTTTTGAAAAGCACTGATTTTGCCATTAATCTCAAGGCATGAATGGATTCTTTTTAGTGTCCGTTGATGTCCACAGTGGGAATTTAAGAGCCACGTACGCCCACATATTTCCTTTCAATGTATATGTTAAAAGGGCTCTACGAATAAATGGACAATCCAAGAAATTCCAAAAAGGGTGAATTAAGAAAAACTAAAAAACATAGAGGAATGACAACAATAAGTGACCTGCTGTTTTTCACAATTTCTAAACAAGACAATAAAAATGTCACTTACTTAACATGCAACATCTATCAGATCAGTTCCATTGCTAAGAATGTTTGCCTACAAGATAAGTCCCTCATTCCAGTCAATTCCTAAAAGAAAAACGAAAGCTCTACGGTCTCCATCCTATCTTGACATGTTTTCAGATGGTGAAAGATGTCTGAGGGTAAAGACCACTCTTTGATGAAGGTCAAGAGTATTTAGTATTTCTTGGTGAAAAACTTTATGGAGCGTCCATTAGAAGAAGAATAGATGACCACATTTCTGCGGCCTCAGAACAAGACAGCGATAAATTGGCCATATTTCCCAGGAAGAAAGTCAAACAGCCAGGCAGAGCCTCCCCTCACAGCAGTGTTTTCAGATGTCCAGAGAAGTCTCTGGGGCTTTCTGGTTGGCTGACAGCTGGGCTCTTACGGCACAGTGTATGCAGCCACGGATCATTACAGATTGGCACACACCTACAGAGCAGAACCTCGTCAAATCCCAGATACACTGTGTTTGCTCAAAGACGTGCTCTGTGGTATCCAGAAATTAAGGGAGGCGGAATTTATGGTGTGAATATGTACTTTCTGGAATGACTAAATTTAGAATTTTCCATATATATTAGGGAAGTTATGGAATATGTACTATTACTTTCCAAGTAAGAGTAGGTGGGTTTTGTGCTTCTTTGTCTGAATGATATTGCCTTTTCTTTTTTCTTTTTTTAGCAGATTGGGCCAATAATGATAACAATGCAATGATTATCTCTCTACATACTATAGTAATAATTACAGTAACAGTGATACTCTGGAGATATCCTAGTGAGATAGGTTCCCAAATACCAGTCCCTACTGGTGCAAGATCAAGCTAAAATTGTTACTGGTACATTACAAAGTAAGAAAAGCTAGGAGAGCGCAGTAGTTTGTTTAAAAAACTAAATTTATTCTACTTACAAGTTTGTTATTTATTCTGATATGTGTCATTCCCATTCTCTTTGTATTAAAAAAAAAAAATCTCTAGAATTATGGTGATGGGATAGGTAAGATGTATTGGTTTTTTGCCTGAGGTCACACACAGCCAAAGAGCAGAAAGTCTGGAAGCCAAACTCAGGCAAGGCCACTCCAGAGCCTACTAGCTTTTTCTACCTCAGTGTTCCCATCTGGAAAATGGAGAATAATGAAGGTACTCAGCCCAGGTTGTAAAACTTAAATGAGTTTACATCTGTAAACTTCTTCAGTAGTGCTGACATATAGGACGTTCCATGTAAGTGATTGTTTAGAAACAAACAAACAAAAATCAATGTTTTATCCAAAATCACACAGCTAGTAAGTGGCAGAACAGGGATTCTAACCCACTAGTTTAGCCGTACCTGTAGTCGACAGCCTTGCATGCACCACTGCCTTGGAGTCATGCTGATATAGACCATTAAACACAAAATGAGTGCAGGAAGCAACCACTAAGTTAAAGCATCCCCAGTTTCAAAACTATCTAGGCTAAAGGCAGTGCACCGTGGAAATGGGTAGTTGCCCTGTTAGCAACTACAAAAAACTAAAAATTTCATCTGGGTGGGAGGAAAAGAACAGAACCAGGTGGGTTGTATTCCCCAGGGGTCCCGACACTCGTGCAGCTGTTCTGTGGGTCTAAGGAGGCTTAAAATACAACTGAGCACAATTGCAAGCAGGACCCAACCCTGCCTCAGCCCCTGTAGGAAAGAAAATGTTTCTAGAAGAGACATTTATTGATTGGTTTTGAAAAACTAGTCATTGGTTTGCTTCTAAATGCTCAAAATCTTAGGAAGAAATTTGTACTTCTCCAAACTGGACACACACACACAGCATTCTCAACATCACTGAGGCTCTGTTCATCATAAAAGAGTAGGAAGCATGTTCCTATAGATGTGAAAGGAAAAAGGAAAGATTCTGAGTTTTTCCCATCATTTCTTAGGCAGCAAACAAAGAAAAAATGATGGAATTTTTACAGGTTCCTGGTTCCACATCTCTCTATGTTTTGTCTAGTACTTGCATTTCATCAGCTCACTGTAAACATCACTGCTCTTGCTGCTGCCAGGTTAGGAAAAACTAGTTAGCCTTCCAGGAAATCACCAGCACGTTGTACTCTTGATGAGTGAAAATTTGATCGAAGAATGAACCAGGAGGACTGAGCGAATGTTTTGGGACCCATTACATTTTGTCATTCGTACAGTTGGTCACGTTGGAGAAGGATCTTGCCGATTAGCACAGCCTTTACAAAGCATCCGGGATCAGGAAAGCCTGCTTGTTAGCATCCTCTCCTGCAGCCTCCAACTTAAAAACGGCTTTTCAGGCCTTTCATCACTTGTCATAGTTTTGTAAATAACTCCAGCCATATGAAAGGATCTTCTTTCTTTTACCGGTAACCATGTTTACCGTAGATGTACTACATATAAGTCATGACGTTTTGTTTCGGACTTCTCTTTTAATTAGTTTTTCTGACCAGGAACCCGCTGTTGTTGAAATAGATGTTGTAGGGCCCAATCATAGCTCTCAGCTGCCAAAGGAAACGTATGGATCTGTGCCCGGACCATGCAGAGCAAATGACTGTGAAGACGGGATGCTTATTACTAACGATCCAGAGAGCTGACATTTCACATATGTAGCAGCTTCCGTGATCATAGATGGGACACGTCCAATGTCACTCCTTTTGTACCCTCTTCCCTCTCATAAATAACTCACCTGAAGGGCAGGTACAGCGTGAGCTCTGAGCCCACCCCTCCCCAAAGTAAGAACACAGATATGTGCTCTCAGGAACGATGGTCCAGCTAAGTTACAGCTTGAACCTAAAAGACCCTCCCTCAAACCCTCACCCAACCTGTAAACTCAAGCAAATATAGCTCCATGTCAACTAGTTTTAGGTTTGAAATGACAACCAGATTTTTCTTTTTTAAATCAGTAAACATAAGTGTAAACGCAACATAGATTTACCAGAGTTGGTTTGCTGGTAAATGTTTTAACAATAGGCTCTCTGGAGGGAAAAAGCCCTGACTTGTAGTATTTTCCAGTTTCTGTGATGTAAATTTCCTCACCCTGATTGATTTCAAGCTTTCCACATGACATCACTGAATGCAGAGATGGGAAGAGATGAATGGTGTCGTACCATTGTAGAATAATTCCACAATCGACATAAAAATGTCAAGAACATCAGTAATTGAGAAATGTCGTTCGATGATTAGTGAGATGTGAGTTAGGAGTATTTATTGCCTCTGTTTACAATTTATTTAACTGGACATTTATATAATTTGTTGATAATGACTGTGCTTAACGACCCGCTCTGAATATTTCTGAAAATTGAACAATTGGCTCTCACGATCCGGTAGAGGCTGGCTCCAGCACGCTGCGGTCCACCAGCACCTGCGAATGGCCATTGAATACTTTTCCACTCTGACTGTGGCCTTCTG
Organism: Globicephala melas; assembly: GCF_963455315.2. Taxonomy (NCBI): domain Eukaryota; kingdom Metazoa; phylum Chordata; class Mammalia; order Artiodactyla; family Delphinidae; genus Globicephala; species Globicephala melas. The sequence continues at coordinate 59,019,138 of NC_083327.1, read as the reverse complement.
TCCAGCGGCATCTGCATCAGCTAGGTAGCCGCCACCCCACCCCTCCTCCTGAGTCAGAATCTGCGTTTAACCAGATCCCCAGGGCGCTCTTGGGCATATTAAAGTTTGAGAAGCACTGAGATAATGAATGACTTGAGAGGATGCTAAATTATGTAATGGAGGGGGCAAAGATGTATATACACACTCACTTTTTTTTTTTTTTTAGATGTTGGGGGTAGGAGTTTAGTAATTTATTTATTTATTTTTGCTGTGTTGGGTCTTCGTTTCTGTGCAAGGGCTTTCTCCAGTTGTGGCAAGCGGGGACCACTCTTCATCGCGGTGCGCGGGCCTCTGACTATCGCGGCCTCTCTTGTTGCGGAGCACAGGCTCCAGGCACTCAGGCTCAGTAGTTGTGGCTCACGGGCCTAGTTGCTCCGCGGCATATGGGATCCTCCCAGACCAGGGCTCAAACCTGTGTCCCTGCATTAGCAGGCAGATTCTCAACCACTGCGCCACCAGGGAAGCCCCACACTCACTTTTTAAAAGGGTAAAATCAAAAGCATTTTAGATAAAACCTCCAATGATTATGATGTTTCAAGGCAGCCACAAACAACTGCTGCAAAATCCATAATGCCCCAAGATTTCTGTTTGGTTAATTCTGGATAAAATGTGTGTTGGCATCCCTATAGCTTTGGGAGGCAGGAATTCTGCTGTTAAAAGCTTTGAGTTCAAATCCTAGCTTTCTACCAGATTTGCCAGTAGAGGAACAGTGGGAAAATTATTTAAATTCTGTGTACCTCAATGTCTTATCTGTAAAATGGGGTGATATTAATAGCACCTACTTCACTGAGTGTTTGTGAGGAGCAATGAGGTTAAAGTGCTTACTCCATCTCCTGGCATATAGTAAATGTTCGATAAACTTTAGTAATTATCACTCTTTCCTAGAGAGGAAAATTCCAAACCATTCTCTGTGTATCAACCCTAAAACATGTTTGCAAATAAGAAATAAGAGATATGTTTTTCTTGCTACATCATCTAAAAATTCTGATTTTTATCAGAAACTTTTATATGATTCTTGTTTCCTAAGACTTATAAGAAAATACAGCAGTTAAAATTATTTCTAAAATGTGTCCAAATTTCAGAGTGATTTGTTCCAGCTTCAAAAGTCACCTGGGGTCCTTCTGGGAAAGGGTCTTTCATTCTTAAAAAAGAGACTCAAAGAAGAGAAGGCATCTCTTCTGCTGATTTTGTATCCTGTGCAGGTGCCGCCTTGAACTTTGTGACCGCAGGGCAGTCCAGGATGGCAGAGAGAAGAATGGAAGCAACCCACCCTGGGGGGATGCCGTGAACTCCCGAGTTACCAGACCTGGATGACTTGGAGCAGCTCCACCTGGGGACTTTTTTTTTTTTTTTTTTTTGCGGTACGCGGGCCTCTCACTGTTGTGGCCTCTCCCGTTGCAGAGCACAGGCTCCGGACGCGCAGGCTCAGCGTCCATGGCTCACGGGCCCAGCCGCTCCGCGGCATGTGCGATCTTCCCGGACCGGGGCACGAACCCGTGTCCCCTGCATCGGCAGGCGGACTCTCAACCACTGCGCCACCAGGGAAGACCCCACCTGGGGACTTTTGTCATTTGCAATAATAAATAGTCCTTAAAATTTAAACTGTATGAGTTGACTGTTCTATTATTTACGGAGTGGCATCTGAACTCATGCAAAGCCCCTTCTGTTGAATGAGGCTCAAAGGAGGTAAATCATGTGCCCGAAGTAGCAGTTTGTGACAGAGTCAGGCTTCACAACACCCATGCATTTCGGGTTAGGTCTTTCTTCTCTTCCTTTATTCTCCTCTCACCTTCTCTCCTTCCTTTTCTTAACTAAACTCACGGTAAATATGACCATTTCAAATTTTTCCAACAGCCAATACCCATTTTGTCTGCAACATATCCATTGGAATGAGAGAGACCAAAATGACCCCAGGAAGCTGTAGACAGCCAATTGGACATTCAATTCCAAATTTTATGCTTTGAGTAGCTTTTCTCTAAGTAACCACAGGGGAGACAGCAACTATGGGATAAAATTACACCAACAGAAATCCAAAAAAGTACTCAATTATGGAAGAAAATAAATCTATTCAACTAGCTCTTTGGTCTCACGTAGAAAAAATAGCTATTGACTTATTTTGTAACTTTTGCAATATTTAGCCAATATTATCGGCATAACCTAGACTTTTTTCCCCCTGAAATTTGTAACTGTTTGAAAATCTATTCAACAATGACTTACAAAAATAAATTCGATCAAGAAAGGTCTAACCAGGAAGAAAGAAATTAGTTCAGGTGATTTTAATGCAGGGAATTGGTTACATAGGTGACAATAAGGAAACCCAGAGATTAGTAATCAAAGGAATGCATTGCTACCGCTAGGCTGGTTAGACAAAGGGAGAAGATCCTATTGTAAAAGCCAGGGGACAAAATTACTCAGAAGAAGCTGCAGCGGTGGCAGGTACGTCTGGTAGGAGCTGGAATGTGGAGGAAAAGCAGTCACTGCTGGAGATGCCACCAGAGGCAGATAGATGGGCTGAGAAGTACCCTGGCTTCTCTCTTCTCTTGCCCTCCAGTCTCCCACCAGAGCCTCCCACTGGTCAAGCCCAGACAGAACCTGGCCAAAACCAACACCTGGGAAACATAGCCTGCAAGTGTCACGTAGCCTGCAAGTGTCGAGATCAAGGGCAGATTCCTGCAAAAGCGAGCTGTGGGTCTAGGAACAGGCCACGGATCCTCTCAGGAGCTTTGGTAAACCTTTTTAAACTCCTTGTAAGAAAACTTCTTTACTCATTCCATTTATTGTCACATTTTCTCTCAATTCAACTGAAAGTGTTTCAAAGGAACACGTAGGTCAAAGATAGTTTTATTCTACCTTAGTAGGTCTCCAATCAGCATACATAAGAATTAATTAAACTTAAAGATAAAAGGGACTACTCTAATTCTTTAAAAGGAAGCTTCAGCAATGATACTATTTTAATTCAGACAGGAACCTCCAGGTGGGTAAGTGGGTATTGTCCCAGGCTTAAAAATAAAATAAATACAGGCAGACATGGGGCACAAGTGACAACATGCCTCCACTCTCTTCTCTCTCAACAGATTGAAAGAGGAACAAGAGGAAAAAAGAGAGGAAGGAAGGGAGGGAGGGAGGAAGAGAGGGAGAGAGGGAGGGAGGGAGGCAGGGAGGGAGGGAAGGAGAGAAGGAGGGAGGGAGGGAGGGAGAGAGGGAGAAAGAAAAACGATTCAAATCAGGAGAATTTTAAGTACTACACAAGTCAAAATATGGATATAACATGACCATTTAGCTTTCAGTTCTCTAACAATTCACATATCTTTTAGCATTTTGATCTCTGAAAAAAACATATATTTATTTTCCATAGTCTATGTTTCTATTAGCTGGGCTGAAGCAAGTGGCTGTAAATTGAGTTTTATATATTTGAAAAACATATCTTTCTTCTCCTACATGATATTTATCTCAACGAGTAGTAACACATTTTCTGAAGATTCAGCATTTTAGTCTAACCATTTTCTATCCTTCATGGCCGTCTTGCTGGCTCACAGCCTTATCTGAGAAAGAGAGATCCCAGTCTCATTCTTCATTTCAGACTGTGTGGAGAAAAGTCCTATTTTAATTGAAGAAGTTAGGTTAGAAGAGCACTTTGTCAGTGGATTTTTTGGAAGGTTATCTTTTTCTAAGTTGTATAACTAGGAAATGAAATAGATCATCTAGGAAACTCCTTAGGTTTTTTGCACTACTCATCAAGGAAATGTTTAATTCATGTACCAATTCACCTTTTCCTTCTTTTCTCTCCTTTTTGAATTAAGTGATTTTTATCTACAAAATAAGATGACCTAGGGTACTACAAAATGACTTGTAAGTTGATAACAGAGAGTAAGAAAAAGAAGGAATTTTAAATAAGGTAAATGTAGGAGACTGAATACCAATTCCTGAGTAAGGCACCTACATTTTACCCTACATAGAAAATCAACAATGTGTGTGTTAAAAGAAAAATCTACCGTATATTTAGTGAGTGTTTGGAAATGAAATGAGAATATTAAACTTTATAAAGTGTTTGGTTGGTTGCATTAGATGGGTACCACTACCTCATGAGATGGATTGATGAAACACCTTTACTGCTGTCAGAACTCAATACAACAGTTCTCGTCGAGTAAAAAAACACTACAGAAGTATTGTTTGGCAAGAAATCTAAAGTCATGTTTCATATCAGTAGAAATTATGCCTAAGGGCTTGTGTGCATACGTGTAGACTATGTATTAACTCCAAAACCGTGTTATGGTTCTACCCTGAAAAGACACTCAACACCAGGATATTGCAACATTTGAATGTTCATGAGAATATCACCATATAAATGACTCCCAACCAGAATGAGGAAGGGAATAATGTCTAGGCTTCCCATAACATCCTGAGCACTTTCTAGGAAAGTACATGCTGTAATCTCTTTATTTGTCTCTCTCCTCTACTAAACTTTAAGTTCCTTTATATTAGGGGTTGTATCTTTAAAAATTTCTAGCCCTAGTGCTAGCATACTCCAAGACACATTGGGAATTTTAATCATGGTTTTGAAATAATGGAATGAGAAAATAAAAGGATTATGTTTACTTGCATTAAAACCTTTAATAAATATAATCTGAAAAAGTATTATTATGGAATCTAATCCTCAGATTTGGGCTGAAATATTGGCCTTATGAGGTAATATCAACATGTATTCTATTTGCTTAGGAAATTTTCACAGTGTTATTGACATTGGCCATGCAAATTAGCCCCCTGCACAAGATTCAATTTTGTTTTGTTCAAGCAAATAATTAAATATATGAATTGAACAAAGTCATTACTTAAATTTCTTATCTCAGTTTATGAATCAGTAAGATTTGTGACTTGCAATAAGATATTTAGAGACAATAAGTCATAGTAATTGGCCAACACAGATCGTTGTCATTTAGAATTTATAAGAAATTCAAATTTTTAATTGATACGTGGACAAATTAATGTTGCTATAAATTGTTATTAAAGAGATTTAGACAACACTATTTAAATTGTCATCTTAAATGCTATTTTTCCATCTTCTTTGATTTTTAATTTTGTAAAGAGTTACCTATTACATTTCTTGAAGCAAAAATTTATCATATTATATACACTGTGAAGAATTTCTGGTTCTCAAAAATATATACCAGAGTGTTAAATAATCTGTGTATTTTGCACCTGAGGTCAAATTTGCTAATGACATCTGATTACTTCAATGCCAAACTTTCCTAAACTAGGCAAAACTAGTTTCCCTGCTGAATGTGGTTCTGTTGCCTCTTCTTTCCAGATTTCCAAGGTTACCCAGTTATATAAGGGACATTCTGATATGTTCTTCCCCCAATTGTTAAATGAATAGTCATAGGAAGTAAATAAGAGTCACTATACTATAGTTTTAATCGCCAAATGGCTGATCCCTGCCTGCCCACCAGAATGCCCTTGTAAAAGATATGGCCTTGCTTCCAAGCTATTTGAGGGACTGGCCTGGGTGGCCTGGGTGTCTTGAAATACCCTAATCAGCCCCAGTAATTGTATTGAGTGAGCACCTGATCCAAGGATAACCAAGCCACAAGCCTGTCAATGACATTTTGACAGAATTTAGGTCGAAGAACAGATAACTTGGGTCAATGATTCCTTTTCTCCATGATCTTAAGAAGAAAATACCCAGAGAGCAGTAAGACCAGTTACCATAAATGCAGAAATGGCACCATGACGGCATGCGTCATGACTAACCAAAGCCACGGGCAAACCAAAGTAATGGCAGAGCACAGCACATTAGCATTAAAAGGGAGAACAGAGTGGTTGCCCAGCAGAAGCAGAGATGCTCCAATAAGGCTGTAAAGCCTATGGGAAGCCTGAGGAGTCTCAGAATCACTTTCTTTCCATCCCACTTCATTCAGCTCCAGTCCATGTACATCCTCCCAAGTTTCCCAAAAGGAAAATAGCTTTGCTGCTTTCCTAGCAGTAAAAATAAGATGTCGTAAAGCAAACAAAATATTTAAATACGATAAAGTTAAAAAAAACAGTTATAGTAATATTAATAATGTTTTGTTGAATAGCTATTAGACCTCTCTTTACACATATGAAAAGCATTCACATATGATTTTTCACGGCTGGTTTGTTGCTTGCATTTTTTCAACGTAAATGTCATGAACACATTTCCATGCTCATAAATATAACTTTGTAATATTACTTCTAATGGCTCATAGTTTTCCACTGTATCCATATAACATAAACTCTAACAGAAATGCCTTCATGATAGACATTTATATTGTTTCCAATTATACTCTATAATAAGTAATATGGCAATAAATCTACTTGAACATTCTAAATATCTTGTAACATATTTTTATTTAATTATATAAGTATTTTTTTAACTTAAGATTTTTAAAATGGAATCATTAGAACCAATGGTATATAGTTTTATTTTTGATTCAGTAGTAGTTTTAACAAATTACATTTCGTAAGATACCAATTTTTCCCAAACCATTGTTAACAGAAAGCACTGATCTTTTCCTATCTCATTCCTGTTTTAATTTGCTTTTCCTTGATTATTACTGACATTTTTTGGCTGTTTGTATTTCTCCTCTTGAGAGATATTTGTTCTTAAACTTTTCCCACTTTGCTATTAAATTATTGATTTTTAAAATTGATTTGAACAATCCTTTACATATTAAGATCATTAATACTTCACTTAGCATATGTGTTGCAAATATTTTCCTAGTAAGTTGTTTGCCTTTTAAATTATTTACAGTCAAAAGTTTAAAACATTTTACAGTCAAGGTTATCAACATGTTCTTTTGCGATTCCTGGTTCTCTTGTCATAGTTAAAATAGTCTTCGCAAGAATATAAAAGTATTCATTTTAATTTTCATTTAGGACATTTATGGATTCATTATTTATATATTTGATCCATCTGGAATTTATTTTGGTGTGATTAAACTAAATGCTCAACTGATAGAATTATCCTAGCACCACTTATTGAATAACGTTTTGTTTTTCCTCTGGCTGCCTTAAAATGCTACTTTTTATCATATACTAAATTCCATGAAGCACTGGAGAAACTGTGCACATAAGGGTAAAGCCGTTTGGTGCTAGAATTATAAAGACTTATGTTCACACTGACTAACTGTATAACTCTGGACAAGTTACTAAATCTATCTGTCTAAGTTTCAGTTTCCTTTTCTAAAATGTGGAGATAATAATTCCTTCTAGGATCACATGAAGATTAAGTGATTAAAAAGTATACAGAACACTTATCCAGGCATCTGTCATTAAGGAAGTTTCAGTAAAAATAGTTACTAGCTGTTCTCGTGTTTACTACTGAATTTTCTTTTCAGTCCTATCAATCTGCTTATTCCTGTGCCAAAAACTTACTTTTAATGATTATGTCTTTATCATATAGTTTCATACCTATTAAGGTAAGTGTCTTGCACTACTTTTTTCTTAGAATCATCCTGCCTTTATTATATAATTATTCTTTAGAAAATAATTACCTTCCTTGAAGTAACTTGAGTGGTATAGTTAAAACAATAGTAATGACTTAATCTCTCTGAGCTTCTGTTTAAACATATACAAATTGGGTGTAATACCTACTTCTTATAGTTTTTGTGAGGGTTGGGTGTTAATGTAAATTAATTGCCTAATACAGTGTCTGAAGCAGAGAAGATGTTCCATAATTGGTAGTATTGTGATTACTGTAATCTTGACTTATTCTCTACCATGGAATCCAGGCAAATTATTACCATAAGAACTTTATGTTTTAGAAAGTGGCAAGCAGAATGCTAGATTGACAATGACTATTGTACAGAAATAAATTCCAATAGTAAACTTAAACTGAACTAGACCGAAAGATTCCTGAAGTGCATACAACCAGAAATGCAGGGTTAGTACTACAGGGGCTGTTTCTTTATACAATAATTAGAAAAATATTGCTGGTGGAGGAAGAAAAGAATGGGCATTTCAACTTCCATTACTCCATTGGGCCCAAGACAAAATCAAAACTTGGTGATGCATTGCAAATCTCTAGGTAGTACTTTACAGACCTTGTTCGCCAGGATACGTGAGTAGGGGTACAGATAAGGGATGCTGCGGAGGTTTGCTACTCTTTAGGACACCACATCTAAAAGGCAAATAAAAGTATGCACACCGGGGCTTCCCTGGTGGCGCAGTGGTTGAGAGTCCGCCTGCCGATGCAGGGGACACGGGTTCGTGCCCCGGTCCGGGAAGATCCCACATGCCGCGGAGCGGCTGGGCCCGTGAGCCATGGCCGCTGAGCCTGTGCGTCCGGAGCCTGTGCCGCGCAACAGGAGAGGCCGCAACAGTGAGAGGCCCGCGTACCGCAAAAAAAAAAAAAAAAAGCACACCTTGAAGGATGCTGATGGACTCAAAATTGAAATGGCTTTGAGAAAACTGATCAATGAGCCATTTCCCGAGAGCAAGAAGAGATCTGGGGAGTAATGAAAGTGACTGGATTTTCCTTGTTTCCTCCCTTCCTATCTTGCTTTCTGCCTTCCTTCCCTCACTATTCATTTAACAAGCAGGTCCTCCTCTTACAACCCAGTATCTGTTATTAAGAAAAAAGAAAATGTTCACCATCCTCCTTTGCCTCTGACAGAAGAGAGAGGAGAGAATTTCAGAACTCTAGTCAAGATAAATATCAGATGTATTATTATTTTTAATGAGTCTTCCAGCGGAGGGGAGTTTCTCATCCTAACCACCCACGCAAAATACCTAAAGTACAGTATCTTCTCACGATGAGCATAAGTCAAAGAAGTAAAAAAGCAGAAATAAGAAACAAATGCCAAACTCTTTTTTTTTTCCCTTTGGTAATTTTCGATTTTTGCAAAAGCATTATAAACAGTTGATGTCAGAGTGTAAGAGTTTAGAATGTCTATGATACACCGCATAATATGCCATCTGGGCGAGCCTGAATGTTGGAAGCAGTCACCTCACTTTTTGGTCTGAGGTTGTGTTCACGAGGAGAACTGCAGTTGGTATCCCATTGCACAAGCTCCCGGAGCTTGGGGGAGAATAATGACAAGAATCAATAATGTTGTCTGGGAAATGGCTTAGAATAAAATATTGCAGAAGGGCACGAACATCACCCAGGGGGAGACTTCAGCGTTGATTAAATATGGCTGCCTCAGCTCTCCTCCACGCAGTGACAGATGGAGAAGGAGTGCTTACTTTGGCTTTTGCTGCGCTTTTTTTTTTTTTTTTTTTTTTTTTGAACTAGGGTTACTCAGGTAGCATGAAAACGGGGCAGTGCATGCCACTTCAGTTAGCTTCTCTGCGCTTGGCTGCCCCCTGAAGGCCAAAACTGTACACACAGGCAAAGAATTCCCCCATCCCACCAACAAAATCCATAGCTGACTGTAAGTTTCAAACGCTGATTCCTTTCAAAGTAACCTTGTGAAAAGAAATTAATACACAAAATAAAACACTCACATAGAGTTCTGCTCTTCGCCAACCCTTACAGCCCAAAGGAAGTAAAAGGGATAGTTCATTTGTCCAAGTTAACAAAGTATATTAAATAGTACGTGAAGAATTCACCAAATATTCGGAATAAAAATTAGAATTCAAAGTCTATCTAGATAAATGTCAATGTTAAATCACATTTGAATGCATGAAGAAAAAAGAATGAACACACATTTGCACCACCAGTGTCAATAAATCTTTGTTATTTCCTCCATGTATAAACTACCAAGTTTTGAAAATGTACCATGCCATGCCACAAAAAAAGAAATGTAATATTCTCCCTCCATTCTAACCAACTCTACTATGAACTTATCGTGCTAAAAAAAAAATTATCCTACCAACTCTTTATTTTGGCCTTTCATAGAGCCCAAATTTAAAAATAAAAACTTATTTTATCCCTGGAGTAAAAAGTGTGGGTGTCAGAGGCCTTCAGTAGTCTGGGCACTGAACTTCCTCTGTGCGTGAATGCCTGTGTCTCTGGGTACCCTGTGATTGGAGACACAGGTCCAGAAATGCTTGCTACCTACTCAGCTCTGTTATAAATTTGATTGAAACCATTAGCTAGACTGTAATGAATTCCATGTGTCCGTCTTCTTTGGCATTTTTTTTAAAAGATAGGATTTTTAGAACACATAATTGTGATAAATCCACTCTGGATAATTTATGTGGTTTTTTTTCTTTTTTTTAACTAGGATTCCTTCCACATACAAATTTTAAACAACCAAGCATTTACATATTTACTGTTGGTTATAACTCCTGCTTTATAAATTACACTTTTGGCCACTTTTTCCAATATCTTACTCCTTGGGAATTATTAAAGTAGGAAAACAGATTAACTTTTTCAGGCCACTGAAACCTAAAAACTTTTTGTTGGTAATTAGTCATCCTTGAAACTCTTTCTCAAATATTGTATTCCTTGAAATTTTTATAATAAATAGAGAGCATTTGGGGCTATCAATCTACTTCCCAAAAACTCAAGCTTAATTAGTGTGTTCTTTTAACATTTTTATGTCCTAAAAACTGTCTATTTAAATAAATTAACCTTTATTCAAAAGTTTCTTTTAGCCAGTATCATAACTGAAAACCAAAGAATAATTTACCAGAATTTGAAAATACTGAAGGATTCTAAATCTAAATTAAATTGGTCACTCTCTAAAGCTGTGAATCTGAAAATTAGGTAAATTAGGTAACTCACTCTTTTAACAAAAGATTTTCTCCAAAGGTACAGTCATGCTCCTTTAAAATGTGTACATGTACAAATAAAAGGGAGTACCAATCTCTCTTGTATAACATGCATTGTCCATTCTTGAGAATCAGACATTCTGAAAGAAAATAGTAACTAAAAGCCCATTTCCCATTATTTTAAAGGGAAAAAATTAAAACATGCTACATGATAACCCCCCAAACACCAACCAAATTATCAAAAGGCATTGACCCCTATATATAAATAACAAACGAGTACGTTAGAATATCATATGCTGAAAACATCACTTCTTAATTACTGAGCAGTTAATTTTGCTGTTAACACACAGTTGCTTTGTGGAGTATCATGGCCTTCCTTAACCCCAGCAGCTTTTATACACCAATTATATTTGGAATATTACATGAGTCGTCTCCCACACATTTATGAGTTTGGGGGAACATTTTTTTTTTCCTTTACAAACGTCGTCTAAATACTGTTGTGTCGAGGATATATGCACGTTTTGTTATTGAAAACCAGGAAGCATTCTGGGAAAATGCTAATGGGAGAACGTGGGCAGAGTGACCCAATAACTCAATGGGCTGCCTCACCAGGCACTATTGTAATTTCCTTCTTACTGGAAAGCAGCAAGCCCAAGCTGGACGACTCTGTGATTGTGATAGCACATGGTCATTGCCATCTGTCTTAGTTTCCTGGAGCTGCCATAACAAATTACCACAAACTTGGTGGCTTAAAACAACAAAACGTTATTTTCTCACAGTTCTGGAGGCTAGGAGTTTGAAATCAAGGTGTCAGCGAGTTGAGTCCTTCTGAGGCTCTGCAGCAAATCTGTTCTATGCCTCTGTCCTAGCTGCTGGTGGCCGCCAGCAACTCTCAGCATCCCTTGGTTTACAGACACATTGCTCCAATCTCTGGCTCTGCCTTTAAATTTCCTTCTCCCCCCTCTTCTCTTATAAGGACACCTGCCATTGGATTTTAGAGCGTGCCCTAATCCATGATGATCTTATCTTGAATTCCTTCACTTTATTACTTCTGCAAAGACCCTTTTCCCAAATAAGCTCAGATTCACTGACACTGGGTGGATATATCTTTCTTGGGCAGTGGGAGGCCCATTCAATCCACTGCACCCCCTGAACTTGAATTTGTAGGATAACATCTCAGCTCTACTGGAAAGGCAGCCAGTCTCCACAAGTCTTCATCCTCTTCGGCCTACATCATAAATTGTCATTTGCTGAATAAAAGGAGAGAAGAGAACTCCGTTTGCACCTTCACTACAGACCATCTGATGTAACTCATTCTGTAAGATTTCTTTATGCCACCACAGCCTACTTGTCTAAAAATGATCTGAACAAGTCAGGGGCCAAAGAGCCTTCCTAAGAGTAACCCCATGACAGGTACCAGGGAGGGTCTCTGTGGAAACGTGTCAAGAATTCCCGTGGTTCTTCTAACATCCTTGTCTAGAAACTGCTTCTAAGGCACCTTCATTAAAGTGCTCTAATAGAAATCATTCCAGTTGAGAAATAGCGTATAGAGAAAAAAACAAGGAGTGATCCAAAGAAATGGCACGTTTGGGGGCTCACTAGATTTTATCACTTGCAGCCAGGAGGAAAATTCAAGTCCTCAGGTCACAGCCCACCAAGAAATCGAGCTAACAGGCTTTGACCCAGTTTTTATTCATGTGTAAAATAAAATTAATTCATGATGTTTGCAAATGTGGACGGATGGGGAGTTTATACAATTTTATAAGCATATATACTTGTTTGTATACCTCCTGTGTGTAACTTACAAACCAATATGCCTGGATGTCGTCGTCAAAGTGTTTGCTCTCATCGACTGACTTCACAGTTCTGCAGTTCCCCCACCCCCGTTCTTGCTTTTTCTTCTTTTTTATTTTTTTTAAATAAAGTTTTCTTTCAAGTCCTCTACTGTTACCATGTTTCGGCCATCAAAGCCCCCTCCTAGCCATTTTCATTTACCTTGTGACTCTGACCCTTTGTGAAGCTGAGCATTTTCAGAGTAAGTCGATCCTGCGCGTCCCCAAGGATGTTATTCTCATTTATTCACTCGGCCCTTTGAATGGAACAGACCTCACCTGGCAGCCGTTCAGCAGACCAAGATTCAAAGAGCACACAATCCTTTTTCTTCCAAGGGCCTTTCAAAGCCCAGTCCAGGGTTTGTCGAGGAGCTTTAATGGCTGTCAGTCATTTAGCATGTTACATTTCATTCATGGCTGCCAGGGAACGTGATGAGTAGAGGAGGAATAAAAGAAAACAGGCAGACAATAGGGGTAAAGGATAATTTTCTGAGCCTTTTGTGACGTGACATTATAGAGGGCATATCTGAGCTGCCATTACTCATGGCGGGGAGTTAAAATAGAGCAGGTAATGTGCTTGTATTTAAAGGCCCACCAAAGCCTCCCAAACAACTTCAGAACCAGGATTTCAGGAAACCAGGGATCAACTGGAAATGTGGGTGCCGTGGATCTAAGACAGCTGTCCGGCGGGGCTCTCCGTTCTCCCCAGGTGGGTAATGGAGGAATGGAGTCCCTTTTGTGCCATCTGCCTGGTCACCTCTGACAGCTGGCTCTCCTTTTCTGAACATCAAAATGTTTGGGGACAGTCTCTGGGGACACGGCAGTAAGACAGGGAAGCTCTGTGACCATCCCAGGGGGCAGGGAAGGGGGAAAGGAGGCGAAGGCTCAGGACTGCATACCTCTGTACCTGCCAACTGGTGTGTCACAGACGGGCTAAAATTACTGACTAGTCAATTATCTGATTAAAGAGACTCTTTCATTTGAGGCTTTTTTTTAACAATCCAGACTGAAATTTAAACCTTATAGAAAGTTACCCCCCCTCCAATTTTTTTTTAACTTGGGCATAATCAACATTTGAGGGGGAAATGATAAAAAGGTACAGGGAGAAACACTTTGTTACTGGCTACAGGCCATAAATTGTTCTGGGATTTTCTTTCTCTTTTTTTTTTTTTCCTCTTGGGTCCGACAGCCATGTTATGAACTTACTTGAAACTATTGGCATCAGATTTAATCTGACTTATCTTCACACACACACACACACACACACACACACACACACACAGAGCTACCAGGCTGATGGTATTTTTAAATGCGTAACATCAAATGACTAAAATAACTACCAGTGTTCCCCCAAAGCATCTCATTTTTTATTCGTTTTACAATTGCCTTGAAATCCCTTTAAATTACAGAGTTCATGAATTATGCCTGTGTCAGGCAGCATCAGACCTATGTCTTTATGGCTCTTGCATTCCACAGAGGCTGCTGTGGTTTGAAAATAACAGAACAATGTGCTGCTGCTTCACCTGCCGGTAAACGACTTGCCCCGTGGTTAAAGGCCCCAAACCGCACAGCGCAAGCTGGGCTGAGCCCCTCTGGCCAGGGCTGTCCAGCGGAACCACACAACAATAGGAAAAACATTCCGCATTCATTATTCAACACGTGCTGAGCCGACTTCTTGAAATTTATTAATAATTTCTCCATAGTTTACGCTGTCCTGTTTGCTTTATAAAAAGAAAAAAATGATACACACCGTAAAGTTGTGGAGTCAGCAAACAGCCATGCACAGGAAAAAGTTAAAAGGCCAGACCTAAACCCCCAAAAAGCGTTCTTAATCTCTAGACCGAAGACCAGTGGGGGAAAGGGGCGGACGCTCAAAAAACAATTGTGCCCCTTTGTTAGAAGAAGAAAAAGAAGAGAAGGAGCTGGAGGAAGAGGAGGAGAGAGGGAGGGAGGGAGGGAGAGCCGACCCAAGAGAAAATCTCACCTCCCCCGTGTCTATTTCTCAATTCAGCAATACATGACCTGCTCTTCCCATTAAGCGTCAGTGAAGGATTTCCTCTAAGAATACAATAGGCACTATTACACATGGCCCCAGAGCCTTAGAGAACTGGGTGAAGACAGATGCTGACAAAAGTACATCTTAGTCTTTTCATATGTTGTTCCCACCCTACAATCCCCAGGAAGATACACATCTGCAACTTTATTTTTTGTAATTTAATGTCACACCTTCATGACTTCGTTCTAGAACAAACGTTCATGTTTACATCTTACTCTGTCTCCGGGACCCCTTTTCCTACACAAAGTACGAGGCGACAGCCTGCCTGATGCGCGCCACGCTGGATCGCGAACCATTGCAGTTAGAACAAGAAGTACACCTGGGGAAGATATTTCTGCTACAGTTGCTGAACATGACTTTGATGTAAACGTATCCTACTGTTACTCATCTACCGACTTTGTCCCCCTTTGTAAAACCTAAGAGACAGCCAAGGAGGAAAGATGTAAAGTATAAGTGTAGAGTGGCAGTGTGTTTGTGGGTGTGTGTCTGTGTGTCCGTGTGTGTCGGAAGGAGCCTCGCCTTTAGGGAACCGCTAAAAGTATCCTGAGTGGGTTATCACTGAAAAGAAAATGGGCCTTCATTACTAAAGGAGAAAATTGTGCGGGAGACCCTGACTACGCTTCTTAGAGGAAGTAAACAAAAGTACCGTCCTAGATTCTTCCTCTGCTCCAAAGGCCTTGGCAGTCCTGACTGTCTTTTTTACTGCTCTGACAGGTGGGCACACTGACGCTGCCCACACTCTCAGCAGCCAGCACCTGGTTGTTATCGTCACAGCCTGTGGGTGATCATTTGAATTGTCAGGAAAGTAATTTCTTCTGTGAGCTCAAACTTACCACCCTGTGACTACCCCCATTCATTTTTAGTTCTGGAACGCTGCAGAAAAATCGACCTCGTCTTTTGTAGAACAGCCTTTGACATTTTTTAACACAACTTGTCATTTTCTCAGGTTAAATGAACACATTCCTCCAGTTATTCCTTATGTGATATAGTTTCCAGACCCTTCACCATCCGTCCTTTGAACACAGTCCAGTTTGCTGTCAACTTCTCCCCTAAAATGTGGTGTCCAGGACTCCATACAGCACTTCCTGTGCGACTAGCAGCAAAGGAGGTTAGACTAATAGTCAACTTGACGTGGATGCTATGTTGCAATGAATAGAGGATACGACTGAGTTAGGTGTTTAGCACAAAGCCACACTCTTGGGTTACATGAACTTTCATTAAAACCTAAAATATTTTTACACTTACTAGCAAATGATTTGTACCATTGTCCACACAAGAAATTGATGATTTGAATCTACATGTAAGGGGTTATTTTTTTTGTACCGTTACATTTCAATTTCTTCGTTCCAACCAATCTTTCTACCTTATAAAATACGTTTGGTTCGTTCTTTTTGTTTTCCAACTCTTTAGCTAATCTTTCTAATTTTGCGTCACTTGTGAATTTTGATAAAACTTCCTTCTTTGACCAAGGCATTGAACAATAGAGAAAAGAATGAGTGCCTTTACAGACGAAGGATTCAATGAAGTACTTGATACCTAACATTCAAAAAATGTTAGTTATTAGCCTTAAAACTCTTCAGAGTCCTTCCTCTGGTGGGTATCAATTCCCTCTCTCATGACTAACTAATGAAGGCTTGTAAAAAAAAAAAAAAAAAAAAAGGAAGAAAGAAACACACACAGAAAACAGAAGCATTATAGAGGAAAGAGAGAGACCATAGTATGAAAATAAAGATGCACCCAATTCACTTACCTTGGGAAAGCCACATCGATGTTCCCAAGGCAAGTTCCTGGTAGCAGCAATTGCTTCTTTGCTTTATACCATTTCGGCTTAGGGAAGGTTTCAAACCAACGATACAGTTTCAAATAGTGGGGAAACCTGTATTTATTTATGCTTTAGGTAAATAACAGTATTTTTATTGTGGTGTGACAGCAAACTACAGGATGTATCCTGCTTCTTAAGCATTTGCATCTTAAGCATTTACTTGAAGCAAATTCCCTTCAGTACAATGTCAAACATTTTATACTGTACATTTTGGAAAATATTTTAAAATATTATCAAAACAAATGCAAACAACAGTTCTGAAATCTGGTAAATGCTGTAACTTTTTTATTATTTGTTCCTTCAATATGTCTGCTTTTATTTTTTATTTATACACAACGTGTATAAATTGCCTTTATAATGTGTGCTTCGGGTATGCATTAAATAAGTCCAAATAAAGGAGGGTTTTATAAACCAACGTACCATCTTTTCTTGTCTGTGTTCCCTAATTGCCTATATATGTTGTAGAGAGAGGCGAGGATAATATTCATTTTGTGGAAATTACAATTCATAATATAGAAGGAATATAGATTTTATATTTATAAGCTTTAGACCTCTTTTTAAAAGTCTCAAATTATATAGCAAAACTAATTTAATCAGCACCCTAGAAGCAAACTGAAAGGGTAGATGATGTTTAAGTATCCAAAAATAAATATAAAACTTACACTTCTATCAATTTCTTGTATTTTTCCACTGTTGTAAGATACTCGAGAGCCTGATTTCTAAGAGACTGTCTGATTTTCTGCCCATACCATATTTTCCATATAAAAATAATTTTTATATAAAACAAGGTTCTAATTATGCAACATTTGAATTAATCAAAGTGGCTGCTTAGTTTATGAGAAACATAAATGGACATGAATTCACACCCTCAGGTATAAGAGAATAATATTAAAGATTAGTAAAAATACAGGGCCGTGATATTTTTCAAGAATCCCACAGCTGAGAGATATGGTAGAAAAGACTCTTTATTATTCATGGCCCCATGTCATCTATGTCATGGTGGAATCTCCACTTTTTCAATCACCTTAAGCAAGCCATGTACCTGTTCTCTGTGTACCTCTGTAGTTGGAGACTGACCAGACTCCCCGTTGTCACTGGAAGTTCGTTAATCCTGAACCACTGCCTTGTCCACCCACCCTGGGTCCTGAAATGGCTAAAGCTTGAATAATGGCAGTGAGTGGAAAACAGGAGTCTTCATTGACCTAGGTTCTTCCCCTCCATGACGACTCCCACCTTGGAGATAAAGCACATGGGATCCCTCTACTTCACTGTCTTCTGCCTTCTCCTACTGATGGTTTTGTGCCTGGTTATTGAATCTTTTAACATGAGCTGACATGAGAACTTTTAATATCTTCCCATGCAATGATGGCTGAGTAAACCAATAAGAAAGAAATTCTTCCCAGTTAAGATAGCTGACAAAAGAAGAATAGTTTTAACTAGATATCACTGCTCTAGGGGACAGTTTTGATTTTGTAAACTCTCTGAGGGAACAAAACTCTCTGAGGGATATCACTGCTCTAGGGGACAGTTTTGATTTTGTAAACTCTCTGAGGGAACCAGCCTTTGTTAGCCCCACTTCTGTAAATGTGTTTCAGCCTCATTGGTAAGTTATTTTTTTCTGACTTCTGTGTAAATACTTCCTGGAGAATTAATTATTTACGTTTTTCTTTATGAAGATAAAAGGATCTGATTTGTTCATGACTTGATTTTTACTAATTCCTGTATTCTAAACATCTGTTAATCTAGAATTCAAAAATCTCTCCTATAATCCTTATAAATGTTTCCCATTTGCCTTTTTAACTTCTATTCATTTGAATATTCCCTTATTTTCATTTGATAAAAAACAGTCGACCCACCCACCTCCAAAAGCAGAATAAACAGGTTACTTTTTTGAGAGCTTACAGAGCACGAAAGTGCATATTTTCATTTATTACTGATATTCCTGTAACAAAGTTACTATGTTTATATTCCCATTACAGAATAGGATACTGTGCTTTTCTAAGATTGTATAGCTAAAACTTATGGTACTAGAAGACAAAGTATAGTGCTGTTTAGAGTAATACTGATTCCCTTCTCTGTTTCCTTCCCTCAAACCAGCCTTTCAAACTCCAGCATGAACCCATATTTAACACCAGCCTTCCTTAGTGCATAAAGAAGTCCAATTCAACAGTCACAACCCTCAGTGATCATCCCCCATAGGAGACGTGCCCGTACTTTCCACTGATGTGCTCAGGGGTGTGGTGTGTGTGTGTGTGTGTGTGTGTGTGTGTGTGTGTGTGTGTGTGTGTGTGTGTGTGTGTGTGTGACAGAGACAGAGAGACAGAGGGAGAGGGAACTTATTTTTATACTTTTCAAGTGTACAGGCAAGGATGGTTATTTGCATTTAAAAAGCACCAAAAGAGATGGGGAAAAAAAAAAAAAAGATCTCTTTTTCTTTATTGCCAGAAGAAAAAAAAACCATCCATGTTACCTTAAAGCCTGTATGAACATTACAATGTCAAACTCACCCTGCCCTTTTTCTAACATGCATTCCATTAGGCCATCTTAAAATTTATTCTAACTATAGCACTATACTTTTATGCATTATTGTGTATTTGTAATTAAAGGGTTTACTGCTTTGGCAATTATAGGGAGAATTTAAGCAAAAAAACTAAAGTATATTCTACAGAGGACCCAAATTATAGTAGTGACCAGTTGTACATTGATTTAATCTAGACCTCAGGAACAGCAACAGACCTTAAAATATCAACCTTTTATTTGCATAGTAAGGAAGATCAAATATGCACTGTATACAATAAAATCTGAGAAGATGTTGGCATAATGTTGGCAAAATACAGTTATGACAGTGACAGGGTAAAGCAACTATTTAAAAGAATATGTTCTCTGAGTGCTATTGGGTCTTATGCAGCTTGTCATCTGTAGAGTATCAGTAAATGGTAAGAAAACGATATCTTGCCATGTAATAAGGTGTCATTCTAAATTCTACTCATTGCTAAATGGAGTTCTTTAGCAATAGCAGGCATTTAATAGCATCTCTTTGATCTGTACATAAGAAAACATGGCCTTGAGTGGCTCATCCTAGAAAACATAGATAACAAAGGTCTGAGCCAGACCTAAACGAGGACTTCTGATTCTAAATCCAGTGTGCTTTCCCACTGCAGCAGGCTCATGTAAAACTCCAAGACACACATTTCAAACAGGATATGCAATTTGGGAAATTTACTTTGAATTATAACTTTGTGCTCTGATTATTTTCCATCAGTGTTTATCTTTGTATGTTTCTCTGTCCCAAGGGTTGTCTCTTTCAGATCATTGTTTTCTGATTTTTCTAAGCATTCCTGTGTGTCTTTCACTCTATCTCCATAACTGCTTTCCACTTTTAGACCTATCTCTACTTTTGTTTTATTCTGTTTTTTTTTTCTCTTTTGATTTTCTGAAAATATAAAGTAACATGACTTCATCATCAAGAACTTGGATGCTTCTTGTATATTCCAGATACTTATAGCTATCTTTGAATTTGATTTCCTCTTTATAATTTTTATCAAGTTACCTAAGCCCTTTCATCCTTTTGAATATCTGTTTTGAAATTTGCTTTGTAGACTATGAGAATCCTGTAGATTAAAAAAAAAGGGCTTCCCTGGTGGCGCAGTGGTTGGGAATCCGCCTGCCAATGCAGGGGATGTGGGTTCGTGCCCTGGTCCAGGATGATCCCACATGCCGCGGAGCGGCTGGGCCCGTGAGCCATGGCCGCTAAGCCCGTGCGTCTGGAGCCTGTGCTCCACAACGGGAGAGGCCACAACAGTGAGAGGCCCGCGTACCGCAAAAAAAAAAAAAAAAAAAAAAAAAAAAAAAAAAAATGGGATGAGTGTGGTTAGGATAAAAACAAGACTCTAGTGTGTAATCAGTAGGATTCAGTGGATAAGTAGAATTTCCAATTGTTATATCAGTTTTAAGCCAAGCTATGTGTTTCCTAATTCTGGAAGCTTGATTCTTCCAACATGTTTGAACTATTCTCTGGCAGAGAATTAAGTGCTTTGAGAACAGAACAAAAACCAGTAGTGTTTATGGTGTGGTGGTGTCTCAGATCCTCAGAGATTCTGACACAAACACCGGGCACTTAAAAGGCAAAGGATTTGCTCCACTGGATATATTATGCTTATAAATATACTATTACCATGCAAAGTTAGCCAGTGTTTTAGATTTTGATAATTTTACCTATTTTAGAATTAGGGACAGTGAAGAATTTTGAAAGAGACGAAGCTGAGTTCAAATTCTACTAGAGTCATCACTTACTAGCCTTGTGTCCTTCAAGCTTCATTTAACTTTCTGAGCCTCATCTGTAAACACTGCAGGGTTGTTTTGACAAAATAATATACACAAAGTGCCTGGCCCATAATGGGTTCCCAGTGAGTGATATGATGATTGATGATGACGATGACAATGACGATGATGACGTTACTGAGATCTCTCATTGATTAAAGGAGGAAGAGGAGAAAACCAAACTTTGGGGTAAATCTTAATAGCAGATATAACTAATACAAAATAACGTTTGTGAAAATTGTAAAGGGTAACAGCAATTTAGAAATGAGATTGGTGTTTCATTAAATAAGTTTTCTAAGGGAAAAGAAAAACTTTACTCTTAAAACAAGACCCACAGACACTAATCTGATAAATCTATGAATATGTATATTCAGCCTTGATGTAATAAATAATTTTAAAAAGCAATTTATGGAATTTTATAGGGATTCATTAGTCTGTTAAAATGTTTTCCCCAAAGTCTTTCATTTTGCACTACATGATTAAAAAAACATAAAATCTCTTTTTTAATAGTTCACCATTTGAAGTAAATGGAAATAAAGCAGAGAGTTTGAAGCATTTGAAATTTACTGCACAATGTACTTTCCAGAAAGTTATTTGTCAAGTTTCATTCTACCATGTTGTATTTGTTTCAGCAGATACTCCAGGGAGAATCTGAGCGCTGGTAAGAAAATACACGCACATATTCTATGTGTTATGGTCCATACATAGAAATGCTTATCCTCAGAGACAATTTTAGAATAAGCAAAAAATCAGACAAAGGCAAGCAGGATAGCAAGCTCTTGTGGGAGAGCAAACTGGTGAAACTATCCGGAAAAACATTTTTAGATTTTTGGTTATCAAGCAAAGTTCTCCATTGTTGCAATGGGTGCCTTGTTTTGTTTATTTTGTTTAGTTCTAAGCCAAAGGTAACCTTGCCAGCAGCCAGTCGTCTCTCTATGTGTTCAACGCTTTACTCGCTTTCCAGGGGAGAAGGGCCCTGGGACCAGGGAATCACAGCTGGGAAATGGGGACCCTTTTGTGCCCCTCATTGATTCAACTCAGAATGGCTCTCCCCAAGGTTGACACTAAAAAGGACAATAGATGACCCCTTCTGTTTGCTAAATTTAATGCTGTTATTCTTATTATCCTATTTTTTTCATTTTAAAATTTTAAAATAATTATTCGAATCAAACAACATATCCCTAAAACCGGAAGTAGGGGACATTTTAATACAAACTGCAGTAGAGACATTGTACTCTAGCGCCTTCACATGGGTCTTAAGTGTTGAATAACAGCCTCCAAATAATTATTTCCTCTACCCCACGCACTTCTCTCTCTTGGTGCGCTGCCCAGGTAGGCAGCCAGTACTAAGTATCTGATAACATGCCTTGTCGGGCCATGTAGAATAATATTTTGTTCCAAGCCCTGTAATCTTTCTCCTTCACATCTAAGGCTCCACGCCCAGCACATCTCATCTCTTGGGAAAGGCACAGAGCCTCTGTGGCCAAGGGTTATGCTATTTCTACCTCTTCCAAACCAAGATGAAGATGATGTGAAATTTCCATTTGCTTATTGCCCACTGAACACATTCAGAAATTCTGAAGAAAATGCAAAGATGAAGTCTTCTCTGAATTAAAAGTCAAATGTCTCCTCAAAGCTAATTTTTTTAAACATCTTTATTGGAGTATAATTGCTTTTACAATGTTGTGTTAGTTTCTGCTGTATAACAAAGTGAATCAGCTATGTGTATACATATATCCCCATATCCACTCCCTGTCGCATCTCCCTCCCACCCTCCCTATCCCACCCCTCTAGGTGGTCACAAAGCACTGAGCTCATCTCCCTGTGCTATGTGGCTGCTTCCCACTAGCTATCTATTTTACGTTTGGTAGTGTATATATGTCCATGCCTCTCTCTCACTTTGTCCCAGCTTACCCTTCCCCCTCCCCGTGTCCTCAAGTCCATTCCCTATGTCTGCGTATTTATTCCTGTCCTGCCCCTAGTTTCTTCAGAACCATTTTTTTAGATTCCATATATATGAGTTAGCATATGGTATTTGTTTTTCTCTTTCTGACTTAACTTCAGTCTGTGTGACAGACTCTAGGTCTAGCCACCTCACTACAAATAACTCAATTTCATTTCTTTTTATGGCTGAGTAATATTCCATTGTATATATGTGCCACATCTTCTTTATCCATTCATCTGTTGATAGACACTTAGGTTGCTTCTGTGTCCTGGCTATTGTAAATAGTGCTGCCATGAACATTGTAGTACATGTGTCTTTTTGAATTATGGTTTTCTCAGGGTATATGCCCAGTAGTGGGATTGCTGGGTCATAGGGTAGTTCTATTTTTAGTTTTTTAAGGAACCTCCATACTGTTCTCCATAGTGACTGTATCAATTTACATTCCCACCAAGAGTGCAAGAGGGTTCCCTTTTCTCCACACCCTCTCCAGCATTTATTGTTTGTAGATTTTTTGATGATGGCCATTCTGACAGATGTGAGGTGATACCTCATTGTGGTTTTGATTTGCATTTCTCTAATGATTAGTGATGTTGAGCATTCTTTCATGTGTTTGTTGGCAATCTGTATATCTTCTTTGGAGAAATGTCTATTTAGGTCTTCCGCCCATTTTTGGATTGGGTCGTTTGTTTTTTTGATATTGAGCTGCATGAGCTGCTTGTATATTTTGGAGATTAATCCTTTGTCAGTTGCTTTGTTTGCAAATATTTTCTCCCATTCTGAGGTTGTCTTTCCATCTTGTTATGTTTTGCTGTGCAAAAGCTTTTAAGTTTCATTAGGTCCCATTTGTTTATTTTTGTTTTTATTTCCATTTCTCTAGGAGGTGGGGCAAAAAGGATCTTGTTGTGATTTATGTCATAGAGTCTCAAAGCTAATTTTATTGGGTTGTTATGTTACACGTGTTTGTAAAGACTGTATTATGGGAATTAATTTTACTCACCTCTGCTATCAAATTCAGTAGGTGTTATATTTCTTATATGGACAGATGCAGAACCTTAAATTTATTTGCATATTCTCTGCTAGGTATCTTGGTTTTACACATATATTGAATTCTCTTCTTTACATTTAGCCAGACACTCTTAGTCTTATTTTAGAGATGAAAATGGAAGTCCAGAAAAATGTTACTCATGTTAAAAATACAGTTTTGCCTGGATGCTAAGAATGATGTTTTAAATGTGATCTTTGATGATGTCTCACCCTGAAACTGCTTTTTTTGTTCTTTTTCTTCAATTGCCAGTGACTTCTCATAAGTGATACACAGGTAAAGGTCATGTTATTTGGATAACTGGGTTCTTGAGGGAAAGGTGGGGAATGGAAAACTACTGTGTTGCTTTCTTCTTCGTAGGCTAGCTGCAGAGTGAAAAAGGAGAAGTGAAAATTACCATTATCTTGGTATGCAGATCAGTATTTGATAGTTTCATGGTTCCACCGTAGGGAATTCAGGGGAAACTGAGCATCTCAAGTACTGTTCCCACCAACTCAATATCTTCCCCACCTTTGTTCAACTGCTCTCTTTATGTCATTTACAAATTTATTTATAAAATTATTACTATATAAATTTATTTCCATATTCTCTTCTAGTTATCTTTATGCAAGGTGTACCTCACTCTGTGACTCAGAGCAGCGGTCCCCAATATTTTTGGCACGAGGGACTGGTTTCATGGAAGACAATTTTTCCACAGACGGGGAGGATTGTTCAGGCGGCAATGCAAGCAATGGGGAGCGATGCAGGGCATCAGATGAAGCTTCGCTCGCTAGCCCACTGTTCACCTCCTGCTGTGCAGCCAGGTTCCTAACAGGCTGTGGACCTGATCGGTCCACGGCCCAGGAGTTGGGGACCCCTGACTTAGAGTAGTCTGAGACAGACCTCCCTGCAGATTACATTTGTATGAAACAAATCACATTTATTATCCTGCAGCAAATACAACTTAAAAGGACAGATTCCTCAGCACTCTGATTAAGCATTCTCTAATTTACAAACCTAATAAATCAAGATGCTGGTACAATTGATTGTCTTCTGGTGCAGAGCACATGTGATTGCTTCCATCGTGCTCCAGTGCTTGAGAGATTAAGAAAAGACCAGGAGCCACTGAGAAGGCTCCTGGAGGAGCTGCCCAAGTGAAGAGAAGACAGGCAGAGGGAGAGGATGGAGTGCTTGAGCAGCTGAAGGCCTGGGGGTCAGGAGGAGAAGGGGAAGGAGTCAGGGTTAGGACTTGGATAGAGTCCTGCTGCTATTCAGAAACAGTCTCCAACACATCCATTTTATCTCAGTCGAAATTTCTGAATCTCTGAGTTTCCTAAGTCGCCGGTGGATGAAATGAAGATAGATAGTAGACAAACTAGGGTGAGAAATAACCTTTAAAGTTTCTTTCAACCTAGGGGCAGGACAGGAGTAAAGATGCAGACGAAGAGAATGGACTTGAGGACACGGGGAGGGGGAAGGGTAAGCTGTGAGAGTGAGAGAGTGGCATGGACATGTATACACTACCAAATGTAAGATAGATAGCTAGTGGGAAGCAGCCGCATAGCACAGGGAGATCAGCTCGGTGCTTTGTGTCCACCTAGAGGGGTGGGAGGGAGACGCAAGAGGGAGGAGATATGGGAACATATGTATATGTATAGCTGATTCACTTTGTTATAAAGCAGAAACTAACATACCATTGTAAAGCAATTATACTCCAATAAAGATGTTAAACTAAATAAATAAATAATAAAGTTGCTTTCCATTTTTGCAAATTTTAGATAGCCATAATTTTTTCTGCCCCATTCAACTCAATAAACACCAAGTCTCCCAGATAACGTATGTAAATCACATTCATGATGCCCCCAAACATGTATATATAACAGGTCTCCAGTTTGACAGCCAGTAGTGAAGTTGACAGTAAAAGGTTGGTTTTATTTCTCTGCTCCTGATGCAATAGCCTGTGTGAGGTGATAAGACTCCTTATCCCACCCTCCTCAGCTTCCAGGAATGCAGGGATAGCAGAGCTGACTTCAGCACACTGACCACTGCAAGTTAGCTGTGGGGAAGTAGAGGGCTGGGAGATGAGACAGGAAAGGTAGGGAATGGCTCTCCTGTCCCACAGTCTACACTCTAACTTTTAGAGAAAGGCCTTTGCAGTCGGTCTCCTAGGGCATTGCTTAATTCTTCTTCCCAGTTTCAATTGTTCATGGGTCAGCAATTGACCTACTCTACACAAAACAGGATTGAGAAATCACCTTCTGAGACGCAGACTAGGCAAGGCTCCATATCTTATGGTCCTGTCCTGGAGCAGTGGGACACAGGGAGAGGGACAGAAAACTCAAGTCACTGGTTCCAGGTCATTAAGACCATCGTGACTTCCGCATATCTTGAGAATCAGAAAGCCTGCATTGTTTTTTATGGATGGGAGGAACTCTCCAGTTTACCAGTAAAATAAATACAATTTTTCTACTTTCCAGTTGTCTACAGCAAAGTAAGAATTTTCCATTTCTAGGACCAAAGTATGGAAATGGCATCTGATGTAGAACTTCTTTATTTTTCTGCAACTTTTAATTCAGAAGCTCAACTCGTTTCAAACGATTTTAAGGCTAAAACAATACAGCAGTTACAGCTCTCTGACATATTGTTTGTAACCAGAAAAATCAGCAAAGCCAGAAGCTTTCTGCTGTGAGCACTTTTGTTTCTCCTCTTTTGTTTTACTAACCTCTCCACAGCTGGTGCAGTTGAAAACACTCTTTCATCACATACTTAGCAGAAGTTCAAGTGTAGCTGAGAATGCAGCCAAGAATCTGTCTGCTGGATTCACTGTCAGAATGTCATGTTTCACTTCTAACCTAACTCCTATCTGATACAGCTGACGGAAACAGACAAAGAAAGTCCGCAACAGGAAAAGCTCTCCGTGGACCCTCTCAAACTGATTATTCCCGAGAAATTGAGGACAAGTTAAGTCTAGCAAAGTAGTAATATTTTCACATTCATATATGAATTCAGGATTCACAGCGTTTTTTGCTTGTCCAGTCTTTTATTGATGTAGTAAATAAATAGTCTACAAATCACAGAGCTGCTGGATTATGAAGCAATAATGCACTCTTGTCTGATACTACTTGGAATTTACAAAACAAAATAAAAATTAAAATAGAATTAAAAGTTTACCATATTTCTTCTTTCTGCTTTATTTTAATAAAGTACTTTATATTCCTAATCTTTGTCCCTAAATATCTTTTTGTAATCTAGGGAGTATTCATGATGATTGAATAATTTAGGTAAATACATTTGTTATTGCTGCAAGGTGATTATATTGGCTACTAGACTGTTTTCTATAAAATGAGATAAGTACTCAAGTTCCTTTTCTTGGAGAAAGGATACATTTTCAGCAGCATTTCCCAAACTGCATAATTCAGGTAAAAAATTGTTTCTGTTATAAGAGAAGTATTTTACATTCTTCTCTAATATCTTTATAGTTTTTTAAATACTTCAATTTTAGTGAATTATGAAGGGATCATCTCCCAAATCTAGGTACATATACTACTTCTGTTGTGATATGCATAAGTACAATGATAGAAATTAAATACCTCCTAGACTTCCCTGGTGGTCCAGTTGTTAAGACTCTGTGCTTCTAATGCAAGAGGTGTGGGTTCAATCCCTGGTCAGGGAACAAAGATCCCACATGTTATGTGGCGCGCCCAAAAAAAAAAAAAAAAAAAAAGTGAGAGAAATTAAATATCTCCTAACACTTGAGAAATGGTGATACCAAAGTGAAGAATCATAACACTCTGACTTATGATGCTTATCTGGTTTATTCATTCAATCAAAAGATAAATATTTGTTAAAAGCCTACTGTGTGCTGGGCACTGTTCTAGAGGGTCCTGGGAATACTGTCATGAGTAAGGGAGATAAATCTCCAGTGTTCTTCTTAATTTAAGTGGGAAGAGTGAGACAGAAGCTAAAAATACAAACACAATTTGTAGCAAGGAGTTCCAGGCAGAGAATTAAAACAGGGAGGTGAGAGAGAGAATGGCTGGCAAAACTCCTTAATGCTGAGCGGTCAAAAGAGTTGCCCTCTACAACAGAGTGCGATGACAGCTCAGTTCTTCCCCAAGATAAGAAAAAAGCAACCACATGAGGATTCGAGAAGAAATAGCTACTTCAAAGACTTTGAGTCGAGGAATCCAAAAAGATCTGGAAGGCTGAAAAGTTTTGGGGTTTATTATAAGAGTAATGGGAATTCCTTTGGGGCATTCCAAATAACGGAATAACATGATCTGATGATTGTATTTAAATCATCACTCTAGAAATTAGGCAGATAGTGGAAACTAAGAGGCCCTGGGAGCAATGATGGTAGCTTAGACTAAGTGACAGCTGGTATTTGGCCGTCACACACAGATAAAGTCATGATACAATGTGCGGTTGTTAAGATATGGAATATTTCCCTACGGGTTGATAAGTAGCCTTTGTCCTGTGTCCCCTGAATGCTGCCGCCTTCCTGTCGCAAACTTTCTATCCTCTGTCTCAGGACCTCCAAATTGCCTCGTGATGGAGTAATGGAAGAATGGAGATCTGGCATAGCAGAGAACTTACAGACTTCAGTATCCCTGCTAACGGTCCAAACTCCTGCCTTACATATTGCTAAATATTTTGAATATAACTGCTTGTGTAGGAATGGAAACACTCATTTTACAAGTATTTGTTGAGCACCTATGAAATAACATATAATCTCCTAGGCCCTAGGAATGTAGCCCTAAATGAAATCACCAAAACGTTTATACTGTAAAGAAGTTGACAGGTTCCGGTTGTTTTAGAAATAAAGTCATCAGGACTTGCCAATGAATTTGATGTGGGGAAAAGAAAGGAGAGAAATCCTTCCAGGTTGGTTCCTCAAGCAACTGGTAGATGATGGTGCTGTTTATTTAGATGGGGAAAGTGAGAAGGAGCAGGTTTACGAAGAAAAGCCTTTTCTCACGCTTCAGAGCAGACCTAAATTCACAGAGCATATACAGAGAGGCCAATGGGAAATCTTTGAAAAGAACATGGAATCACTTACCCAGCTATGTTCCAATTCTTCATCTGTAAACCTGGAACACTAACATCTACCACACATACCTACTTCAGAGGGTTGTGATAACGATCCAACGTGTTAAAAGATATGAAGGGTTTTATTTTCTCCAGAAAACTGTGGATCACTAAAACATCATTAAGAACTTCACACAGATTTCTGAGAATCACCATTCTTGGTTTTTCCATTCTCTCCCCAGATAGGCATGTAGGAGACAGGAGACTCCAAGGACGGGCATAGAAGAGCTGGAACGCTGGTAGGTAAGACCAGCAATTAAAAGCTCCTAAAAGTTAAGAGATGGTCTGTATATTAATTTTTACCACTTCAGGAGTGGTTTCTCAATGAATCATTTTCTTATCATGATGAAAAACTCTACCAATTTTGATCTCATTTTATATTGGATAAATAGCATTCATTGCAATTAAACACTCTTATCTGATGTAGTTATAAAAATCAAGATGAGGAAAAAAAGAAGTAATGTGATTCACATGCTTCACTCATGCTTTGTACATTTTAAATCTGCATCTGTAAGACATGGATCATCTATGCGCTACTTACCTTCCAGAGTTGTGGAAGGAATCAAATGAAATAGTGCATGTGAGTACGCTCTTCAAATGTTTGTTGTTACTAGACCAACAGGACATATAGTATATAGTGGAAAAACTACTTGCAGGCCACAAAGAGTTGGGTATTTGTTTTATATCTTCTTACCTCAACCCATGGAAACCACAGCATCTTGTATTTATTCCAAAGCGTTTACTATCCTTCACTGGATTAAGTGAATTATTATTGAAGACAGCAGATGACAAGAATATCATGTGTCTAATTTACTGTACCTAGAGGTTTAAGTTCAAAGCTTTGGCACAATTCCTAAGGTACTCTGCACCCTCCACACCAAACCCAACAACCCTTAAAAATTTCAGTAGTTCAAATTCTCTGCCAGTATTTCTCAGCTGCTTCTTTTTCCCTCTCTTAGGAAATGAATAACATAACTTTCTGAAGCTTAATAAAATTAGCTAATGTGGTATCGTAGTGCTTAAAAACACAAAAATTGGAGTCAGGCTACTGGGGGTTGGAAACCTAGTTATGTGACTGACTTTGGACAAATTATTTAAGCATTTTTGTGCCCATGCAAGATGGGAAAATTGATAATACCCATCTCTAGGGTTGTCACGAGGAATAAATAAGTTGTTAAATGTAAACTTCTTAGAACAGTGTTTGGCCATAGTATGAATTCAATGAATGTTAGATATTATTATGTCCTCGGAATATGACATGGCATCTACAATAGCAAAAGAGAAAAAAAAAAAAAAGACATTGGGGTAGAAATATCCATGTAACCATATCTTAATACTAGTGTGTAGAGAAATACTATAAAGGATCTTTGTCACTAAATCAATCAAGACCTAGAGCTTGATTAGAAAGCTGATGTATAAAACTCATTGATGAAACAAACATTGCGAGATGTACACCGTGTACCAGGGACTGTGACCACGCAGGGAGTATAAATGCAAATATATGCACACGCTTCCTCAAGTAATTCACACTGTGGTGAGAAGATCCGATTAAAAGTGAGTGAGGACATCATTTGTTGATGCCCACCTAGTTCCCTAGTTCCAAACTTCTGTATATGACAACACAATGTGAAAGGTGCTAGGACAGAGAGAAGCACAGAGTATACTGTTGTGGAATTGTGAGCAGGTTGTATAGCTGGGGGGAGTCTTTGTACAAGGCCCTGAAAAAAGGAGGGGCTTGAAACTGACTTGTGATAGCAGACAAAATGGATCAGAAAGCACTTCTAAGAAGATATGATGCTAGATCTGAGTCAAAGGATAAGAAGCAGTTAACTAGGTAGACAGAATTGGGGAGGAAGGGTTAGGTATTTTCAGGTGCATAAAGGAGATACATGGAAGCATGAAATAGCACGACCTAATCTGGGAATTTGTGTAATTAAATATGGCCAAAATGAAGAGTGTTTCTGGTGGCATTGAAGGAGTTGAGAATGGAGAGTTTGTCAAGGGTCAAACCTTACAGGGTGTGGTGTATGAGGCTTGGAAGTGCGATCTTGGTGCTGAAGGTAATGGCGTGGCTTTGAAGGGTTTGAACAAAGCAACATCAAAATCAGGTGTGTTGGGGCTTCCTTCGTGGCGCAGTGGTTAAGAATCCGCCTGCCAATGCAGGGGACACGGGTTCGAGCCCTGGTCCGGGAAGATCCCACATGCCGCGGAGCAACTAAGCCCGTGCGCCACAACTACTGAGCCTGTGCTTTAGAGCCCGCGAGCCACAACTACTAAAGCCCGCGCGCCTAGACCTCGTGCTCCGCAACAAGAGAAGCCACCGCAGTGAGAAGCCCGCACACCGCAATGAGGAGAAGCCCCGGCTCGCCGCAACCAGAGAAAGCCCACGTGCAGCAACCAAGACCCAACGCAGCCAAAAATAAATTAAAAAAAAAAATCAGATGTGTTTTCAAAATATCTGACTGAAAACATCCCCATCTCACTCCCAGCATTCCTATTCCTTTGTCCTCCATGGCGCTTATCACCGCCTGACATATTATGTGATTTGTGGGTTGTCAGTCTCCCCCGGCCATAATGTAAGTTCCATAAGGACAGACAGATAGGTTCCTGTCTTGCCTTAAACATTCATTAACTAAATAGCAGATGGAGCAAACTTCATACAACTTCTCACTTTCAGACTCATGCATTTATTTGGTTGCCTTTTCTTCAAGAACCTCTTTTGGTGGAGTAGCCAACATCATATAAAAATGAGTATTAAAAAATTTAATAAAGATTCTTCTTGTGCTTCCTTTCATTTGGCATGAAGGAAAGCCACTTAAACAATAGTGATCCATTCTGACTTCTTTTTCAATTAAAGAGGCTTAGCATCTAGAATTATGCAAAATAGATGTCCAAGTCCAAGTGCTTTTATAAACAGGTAGAAATAGCACAATAAAATAGCTTTATTTGACATTTTATTTACCACCCAAAAATAATAGTTATGAAAGCTTATCTTTTCTATGAATATTTTTTTTACTTTAATGAGTTCAGGAAGAAATGTAACACAATGAATACTAAATTAGTACATCTTATAATAAGTGTTTTAATGGTCTATAACTTTAATTCCTCAAATTTATATTAAACTCTTTAAAGTAGATGAATATTTTCCTATTCAAATAATTAGTTAATTATACTTAGTAAAGTGTTAACCTGGGCAATTCAGGGGGCCCAACCAAGACCCACCAAGTTTTCCAGAATTAGGCACACTCTCACTTGTTTCATCAATGTTTTCTTACCAGTTGGGAAACAATTAGTTGGGTTTCACTGTGCATCATGGGTCCGAGCTGCATTGGGACCTTTATTTACTTCCTGCCTTTGATCACCACTCTTATCTCCTGACTCATTTTGAGTTGGAAAGTTCCATGCTTGACTCTGTCAACCCACATCCTGCTGTCTAAAAACACAGGATGTAGTTTTCTCTTGCCGTCTCAGAGCATTTTATTCTGCTCATGTCTCTCACTCTTTGATGGCTTCCAAGACCCTCTCTTTGGTTGTGTCCTTTGAAAGAATACATCTGGGCCCTCCCTGACCAGCCACATTGACTGATCCTGGTGTCCATTGTACCTGTACCTACTAGGTTTCATTTTCCCAAGTCGAAATTTGGTAAACCACAGTGAGCTGCTCTCCATCATCAGTTCAAAGCAATCCCCTATTAGTTATTGCTGTCATTGGCTTAATATTTAGGGAGGTACATGGGCTTCTATTCCTTGGGAAATATCTTGGCTGGAATGTGATCTTCAGAGTTTAAAATTCAATCCATTGTTTACTGTGACTCAGAAGCAATTACTATTCCCACCCAAAAGAAAACTCTTCTGAAATAACTATCCTTTAAAAAAAACGAAACAAATTTAGGAAAAGTTGTTATTTTTAAAAGTCAAACATTTAAACATTATTACTGAAGGACTTTAAAACATATTATATGTCTTAAATGTTGAATGAGATAATTAAGTGCTTAAATTCCATCCTGCAAACTAAAAATGATGAAAGAAATAAAAAGAAAAAGAAGAGAAAATAGGAAAAGGAAAAGATTAGGGTTAAAAGTGGAATTCCAAAAAATAAATGAAGAGTGCTTTGTATCTTAAACGATATTAAATGGCTGTGCTGATGTCACCTTTTGAAATGTCAGGAATTGTGAAAAGTCTGAGACGTTTACTTGTAAGTTAACGGGTTAGCGGGTCACAGTTTCATATATGCTGTCAGAAGACATGAGACTCCTGGGTCAAAGACAAAAGACTTCATTACTCAGAGCACAGCAGGTAGCATGAATCTCATGTTCATGTTAGTTCACCTTTTGCCCTAAGTCCCATGGGAGTGATGTAGGTGGGTCTAGGTGGGTGCTGCATGCATAGTGAGCGTGTATCACAACTGAGGAATTCTAAGCTTAGGAAAACCCCAGTCTTATAAGGAGTTGCTAAAAAATTTCCCCAACCTTTTCTAGAGGGAGCTCTTATCTTTATTATCCTAGTTAGAAAACAAATCTGCTCTCTATTCCAAAAGGATCTCTCTTTGTTCATGGCAAATTGCCTTGAAAAGATAGTATGGAACAAAAGCTGTCACAAGACTTGAAGAAATGCCATGGAGAGTTGACCTGAACAATATCCATCCCTTGATGTAGTCTTTAAAAATATAAACATATTTAAGGACTATCACTCAACTCTATAAAACATATTGCAGAGTTCAGCAACAAACACAACCACTATTAATTCAACAAATATTTTAACCTCAAAACCAGCAAGTAGTCATTATCAGCAATAAAATGTTTGACATGTTAAGCACTGTTTTGCATGTGCCGCAATGTAAATTTCTTCCATAAGGCAAGATGTTCAAGTAGTTTATATGATCCTACATCAAGGTAAAGCATTCCTATGGATGGATATAAAGTAAATAAATAATAATGACAATACTGAAGATTTTACAATTATATAAATTTCTAGGAGTCAGTGTTTTTTTAATCTTTATACAGGAAATTGAAGGGAAAAACTATTACATTAAAAATGTAAAACAGGGCTTCCCTGGTGGCACAGGGATTGAGAGTCCGCCTGCCAATGCAGGGGACACGGGTTCGTGCCCCGGTCCGGGAAGATCCCACGTGCCGCGGAGCAGCTGGGCCCGTGAGCTATGGCCACTGAGCCTGCGCGTCCAGAGCCTGTGCTCCACAACAGGAGAGGCCACAACAGTGAGAGGTCCGCGTACCGCAAAAAAAAAAAAAAAAAAGTAAAACAGAATATGTAATGACTGTCTTATACCTTTCCTTTTTCCGTATAATTCAAATACCATTTGCTTGCTCCTCACTCTTAGCTAACTATTCTCTTATTTTACAGAGAAAGTAGAACCAATGACAAGAAAATTATCTCATTTACAGCCACCAAATTTACCAACCTACTTACCCATGCCCGTCCTCTTTGTCTTCCCTCCTGTTAAACTGAATTAACTCCTCCTTTTTTTCTTCTAAGACTATTTTTCACCCCGGATTTTTCCTCTTCCAGCTTCTTCAGAGATTTTTTTCTTGCAATTTTCCCCTTTCTCTATCCTATACCATGAATACACTTACTGTTATTGGCTTATTCTTATCAGCATGTGAAACATTCTTCAAAAACCCTTAAGAAAAACCTCCCTGGACTTCATGTCCTCCTTCAGTTGTCTCCCTATTCCCCCACTTCCTCAAAAGAGGTCTCTAAGTAGTCTTTGTCTCCACTTACTCACTTTCCTGTCTCCTCAGCCAATCATCCTTTCCTCCCCACCACTCCACTGAGACAGCTATTGTCCAGGTCAACATTTGTAGGTACCATATAGATACAATTTCAATTCATGATGCTAGATTAATATTAAGTAGATAAAATTCTACTTAAAAACACAACAATCAGCTACCTAATTTGTGAAATGCAAACAATATCTGTCTTCCCTACCTCACAGGGTTGTTGTGAATCAAATGACATAACGCAAGTGAATATTTCTGTAAGCCACAATGCATCACACACGTAAGTATGATTTTCTAGGCTATGAATCAAAGGCATGGTTTTTGGTAGTTTTTATCTAGCCTTAGTGAAACTCAAAGAACTAGAATATAGTAGATTGCCCACAGTCACTTGTTGAACAAATAAATGCATGAACAAATGAATAACTGAAAATGCTTGGTTTGGTGGAGACTCTGGCTGGAAATGAGTGGAAGCACCCAGCTAGAGTGGTACTAAAGGACAGAACAGGGTCTAGAAAATATAAGCAGAAAAGTCATTCCTGGAAAAAAAAATATATATGTTCATATATATATATATTTTATATATATATATATATATATATGGATCACTTTACTGTATACCAGAAACGAACACAACATTGTAAATCAAGTATACTTCAATAAAAAGAAAAGCATTCCTTCCATAATGACATGCAGAATCCCATCTCCCACCAAAATTATCTAAGAGCTTGAAAAACTATTAAGGCTTCATTTTGTTCAAGAAGTTATCTGATCTT
Source organism: Globicephala melas (assembly GCF_963455315.2). NCBI lineage: Eukaryota > Metazoa > Chordata > Mammalia > Artiodactyla > Delphinidae > Globicephala > Globicephala melas. Next base: position 58,983,828 of record NC_083327.1, on the reverse strand, counting down.
TCAAAGGATCCTTCTTGTCTAAGTTTGTGTTTAACTGAGGAGCTATCTCATACAGCCACACACAAATAAAGAAAACAAATATATACATATAAAACATGCCTTTTCTGCTTAGCCAAGACTCAAACATCAAGACTAATCAACACCATCAATTAAAATGTAAAATGTGACAAATTATAAAAATATATATTTTTTATTATCTGGAGAACCATTGCTTTAGGATACAGTTAAAATAAGCTAATGAAGACATTGAGACTCTGGGCTAGGTAAACAAGAGCCAACTTTGCAAAGTAACACTTAAATTATGATGGTCTCCTCTCTAGAAAATGTTTAAATTTTGGCGACTCAGGTTACGATGTTCTCCCAGATTTTGAAAGCTTTTCCACACAGTCTAATGAGGAACTTTGAGGTATAACTCATCAGTATTAAATCAAAAATAAATGTGCTGTTTTCAGATATTTCCTTCAGGGTTGGCCGAAATCATTCTACCATGTAACAGTTTATGGGGGAAAGCAAGAAAGCTTGACTTACGTACAGCGCTGCCACCAGAGTAAACAGTGCCTCAAACCAAGGAAATTTAAAGCACATGCCTTACTGTCAGGTTTAACTTGCTTTACAAACCTGAACAGCCATCCCTGTTATAAAAATCCATTTCTGATTTGGTAACTAACATTTAATCATGAAGACGAAATAAATATATTTGTGCATGTAAACATATGGTAATTATAATTTTTGTCAAAGAACTCAACTTCCCAATGTCCCGTATGGGAAATCATTGAGGAAGTGATGATCATGACAGAGAACCATCATAGAGAAATGTTAAAGCAGTATCAGTAAAGAACTAAGACACATGCTACTTTCTAGACTAGAGATACACATATATGGACCTGAAATATAAGGTCATATTGTTTTGTCAACATATTTGCTCTTTCTACATATCTTATATACTGCCCTCCTAACTTATACTGTACAAATCTTTGGCTGAATACAGACTTGGATTCAAATCTTAAATCTGCCACTTGCTAAAAGGCATGTTCTCTCGCAGGAACGTTTTGAAGATGGCGTCTGGCATTCTTGGAACTCCTGCCACCCAATCTCTTGGTTCTGACTTTATCCTATCAGGGTGCTATCAAGTTGAATGGCTGTTGGTGGTATAATTGTTTGTCTTTGGCCATTAGGCTGCAAGCTGTGTAAGGGCAGGAAGCCTGTCTATCTTGCGCAACACCATGTCCTCAACATCTGTATAATCCCTGGCTTTTTCTAGCCACTTGTTGAATGAATTAATGGATGAATGAGTGACATATAGCTTTGCTTCTCAGCCTTTTCATTCCTTTCAAGCCCACTTAAAATCATCTTTACATGATTTTTTTTCTATACTGACATTTCCACTGTATTTTATTGTTCCAAATTACTTGGAGCTCGTTATTGGATTATTGATTTGGACCCTTGGTCCTATCCATGTTACTCATCCTACTTGAGTAGGAAAATCAGGTTTTATAAACTTATTTCCTATTGACCTTGAAAATAAGGGGCAGAGCATTTAAAATGACATGCAAAAAAAAAAAAAATCATTTCACTAGCAAGTCAGGAAAAGAAACTGAAAAAAAGATAGTATTTTACTCCCGGACATTTTCAAAGTTCTTCTTCTTGAATTTTATGTCAATCTTCAGTGTTGCTGAGGATGTGAAGAAATAACACCTTGATCCACCCTGGACGGAGTCCATGAGTGTGATAATTATGGTAAGCAACTCTGATCTCTACTAAAAGCCTTCCCAATGTTCACCCTCTTTACCCAGCAATGTCACTTCCTTGACTTATCCTAAGAAAATAATCAGAGATGCACCAAAGACTTCTGTGTGGGGATGTTATATGTAAGAGTGTTAATTGAAAATAAAGTAAAAGTATAATAATGTGGGGGGGGGGTTGACTTAGTACAATGGAATGCCAGGCATTTATCAAAATTCATGTTACAGAGGGATAATTATACCTGAAAATTATCAGAGATAAAAAAATCACAAAGAAACATGTAAAGTGAAAATTACCCCAATTATAAATATGTATTTGTATAGAAATGTACATATTTAAAATAATATATTTATATTTTATTCATTATTCACACATATGTATATAAGAAGACTAGAATAAAATATACTATAAGTTAGATTTTGTGAGGTTATGCTGCAGTAACAAATAATCCTAAAATTTAGTGGTGTAACAATAAAGGTGGGACTTCCCTGGTGGTCCAGTGGTTAAGACTTAGCCTTCCAATGCAGGGGGTGCAGGTTCGATGACTGGTCAGGGAGCTAATATCCCACATGCCTCGCAGCCAAAAAACCAAAACATAAAACAGAAGCAATATTGTAACAAATTCAATAAAGACTAAAAGAAAGGTCCACATTAAAAAAAAAAAAATTTTTTTAAACAGTAAAGGTTAAATTTCATGCCAGCAGAGCGTCAGTATAGCTCTCCTTCATGTGTCCTCTTTGTCCTACTATTTATTCTTAAAGAACATCCCTTCTTTAGTACTTTGTTTTTCTCATGGCAGAGAGAAAAGGGCCAAGGAGAAACCATGTGATGATTTTAAAGATTGTACCTAGAAGTAGCTCATATTTCATCGGCCAAAGCAAGCCCTAGGGACAAGACTGGCTTCACTGAGGCCAGAGGAATAATCTCTCTCAGAGAAGACCCTGCACATCACATGGGAAAGCAGTGAACGTTAGAAAAAATATATAATTTACCACAATAACCATTGTCTCCTGGTGGTGATAATAGGGCTAATTTTTGTTTTCTTCTTCATACTCCTATATATGTTATTTTTTTTTCAAAAACGGACTCATGTGTTACTTTTAAAAGCAGAAAATAAGTCACACACAGAAAGAAATCTGTTGTATCACACCACGTGGTTCACCTCCCACTTCACTGCCTCCTGATTGAGTTATACACCGTCATCTGTGGTCAAGTGAGTTCTGATGTATTATTGGCCATGGGTGTTGATCTGGTTGGTCTGCCATTCTTTCTCAATGAGTCATATGTAGACTTCCTTTCAACACATTATGGCCCTATAAAATATATCTATAAACAATATCAATTACATTACTGAAGAGTGACTATTGGTATGGTATGTAACCCAGTGGTTCTCAGCCAGAAACAATTCTGCCCCCCAGACGATATTTGGCAATGTCAGAAGACATTTTTGGTTGCCACAACTTGGTGGGGTCAGGGGGAGGGTGGTCTTCTAGCATCTAGTGGGTAGTGGTGAGGGATGTTGCTAAGGGAAGTCCCCTTCACCTCCCAAAAAATTATCTGGCTCAAAATGTTAATAAGTACCAAGATTGAGAAACCTTGTGATCCCATGATTCATACTTAAAGGGAGGACTGGGAACCCTGCAAGTGCTTTGAGATGTAAGTCTTACAGCTCAGGCTTCAGACATGGATGGTGGTTTCTTATGGGTTGACAATCACATAAATGTAACCTATGATTGATGATAGTGCTGTGAATCAGGTTTATTGACCAATCAACATACACATTCATGTATCTTACCATCAGAACTTACGGTCTAAATTAATATTTACAATAATTTAGAAATAATGTCTGGGTGATGACTGTGAGCCAGAGTCTTGGGAGAAATTGTTCTGGTATTTTGCACAGGAAATTGTTGCTGACTTGAGGAGGAGTATTTGGAAAAAAAGCAAGGAATGTTCTGACGGTTTGTCAGTCATGAGTAACTTCAACTCCTACAGTTATTACCATCATTTGTGTACATGTCTGTCACTTTACCTTCATCTGTTACGTATTTGGGAGATGAAGGAGAACAAGAGTGACATCACCACAATATTCAGACATATCTTGTAATATTTGTCTTAACACATTCTGTTGTCAAGGGTTATTAATTGACTACAATCTTTTTTTTTGGGGGGGTGGGATTTAAAAAACTGTTTATTGCTCTGTGACTTCGTCTGGAAGCTGTTAACAAGACCCATGACAGCCAAGGGCCAGGTGTGCATCTAGATCAGCTAGATTCACGTGTCCACCTCCTGATGCATATAAACCTGGCACTCAGGGGCCCTGCGCAGTCAAAGGCAGGCTTCCTGGCAAATTGGTTAAATCCCAACAAGGAGAAATGATGCTGCAGATCATTTCCACCTCCCCAAATCCCATGTCCTAGATAATAAAGGAAAACGCCACAAGTACTGCTCCAAAATAAAACCGGCCCCGGTCCCTTACGTCTGACAGAGGAGCCAGGAGCACCGAGGCTCTGCGGAAGCCAGGAACCCAGCACCAGAAGGCACCCGTCCCTCCCTCACTGTTCAGTGACCTCCCCAAAGGACTCCCCAGCCCCAAGGGTGCACTCCGGCCACACTGCTGGAAGACCAAGGCAGGGAGCCCAGGGTTTCCAATCGGAGCTGTAGTTGGTCCTGCTGGGTATGGCGGAGCCCCAGCAACTGTGGCCCTCACAGACTCTCCTGGAAGACCCGGTGCAGGCTCTGGGCCAGGACGTCAGTCTCCTCATAGCCCTCACAGCTTTGCTGCCAGCTCTCTGGCACCTCTTCCATGCCATAGTAGGCGCCAGCAGTGGCCCCGGCCATGGTGGCAATGGTGTCTGTGTCCCCACCAAGTGAGATGGAATAGATGAGAGTCCTCTGGAGGCAGAGGGGATCTCGGGGTCAGGCTCCATGCAGCACAGGAAGCAATAGACGGCGGTGGGCACAGATTCAAAGGCAGCGATGCCACTCCCTAGCTTGGACACCACCTCCTCTCTGGTCACTGCGTTCTGCTCTAGAAGCTCCCCAATCTTCTTCAGTCGGCTGGAGTACGACGCTCCTCCATGCCCAGCTCCCGGGCACCTGACACTTCTTGGGTGTCACTGTCCAGCTCCTCCATATGGGCCAGGAGTTGTTCAAGGAAGTGCTCACTGGACGACTCACCCTGCAAAGCCAGGTGCGCAGCCAGGGCCTGCAGGATGGCACCCTTGTAACCCAGGGAGGAGGCGTGTGTCAGCTGGGCCGAGAGCCGGGCAAACTTCTGCACATCCTAGACGCTGTTATAGGCCGGGGAGATGCCAGCCCCCCACATGGCGCCCCCGTTGCCGTTGGAGCCTTTGCCATTAAACTGGGCCGGGATGGCTCAAAGCCATCACGGCACTCGGGGCTCAGGAGCTTCCTGAAGACGGTGATCACTCCAGCACCATAACCCCGTCAGGGTCTTTCTTGTACTCCTGAGCAAACCGGTGAGCCGTGTCCACCTCGTCGAAGGCCCCCTTGGCCAGCAGAGACTGCACCAGCGCCCCGGCCCCGGCCGGCCGTGTCGTCGGTGTAGCAGAGTGCTTCTGGCCGCGCGCTCCCCGACAAGCCGGGGTCCGGCTCCAGATCCTGGACCTGACGCGAGACTAAAGTCAGGTCGGCGGTGTTGCGCGCCTCGTCGACGGCGCCCACGCCCACGCAGTCCCCGAGCAGCGCGCCCGCCAGGCAGCCTCGGAAGCGGCAGAGGGAGCGGGCCGCCGCCGTCATCACCGCCGCCGCCGCCATCCGCGAGGACCGGCCCCCGTTTGACTACAATCTTGATTCTAAATTTAAAACAAATGTTACACGAAGGTCTCAATTTAAGAGATGATTTTAATAAAAGGTTTCACGTATAAAATTATTTTTAAATAATTAAGATACGACCTGTGCTATCTTTACTTCATCTTGCCACATCAGTCCCTATTCCTTATCCTAGAAATTTCATCCCACCAAAACTCAGAGCCTTCTTTTCGTCAGCTGCCTCATGCTACACTTCCAAATCCTCACAAAACAGTCACTCCTTCCTCCCTAGTATGTGTATCAGCACTGCCGTCCCTGCAACACCTCCCATCACATCACAGTGTTTAAGCTTGCCTTTTAACTAAATGATGGGCTTCTAAAAAAAAGCAAAGAGAGACTGCTTACATCTGTCTTTGTAACCAAGAGATTTACATAATGTCCAGTTCATGGCAGGTGTCAATCAACAGTAATGTGTTAATGAATTCCCCCAGTGACCAGGTTTAATTATAGAGAGGGAAGAATATATTAGGGCTATTTTTATATTAAGGGATGAATGACTAGCTTTTCAAAAGAGCACATAGGCTGACTCAAAGGAATGACTATTTGGTGGTGACATTGTGCTAGGGAGACAGTAGAATAGAAGAGATATTTTGAGGCAAGAGAGGCTTCCTAGGTTCCTCAATTCATTACTCCACGGCAATGACCTACTCCAACATGACGAGGTCCTGCTATGCTCTAAAGAAAGAAAGTACATCTAGGACATTGTCCTTGACGATGTGAGTTCTTCAAACTGAAAAATATTTTTCTTAAAATTAATGCTGATGAAATTCTAACACATATTGCAATCACATGGCTGAAAAAGTATTTGACCACATGTTAACAATACCAGTTTGATTTAAGAAATTATTATTGATACTTTTAGCATACACCTGTAGCTATAGAACCTAACTACCAAACATAGGGTGAGAATTCTTCTAAATTTCAGTTTATTAAGTTATAGTTTTTAAAATACTATAAAATATTGATTGTCCCTTTTATTTTTTTTCAGGTCCAACATTCACTTAACTTCCAAAAAATACATATTCTGCCAATAATTTCTATCTTTGTCCCTTGTTGCTCTTAGATCTTAATGGCTACACTGTATACTTGGAGTTCTTGGTAGTATTCGATTTAGTGTTTAATTATACTCTTCCTTCTATTGATCACTAATACATTCTTATATATGCCGTACCTCCCAGTGAAAGTTCCTTGAAAGAGGGGTTGAGTTGCAGACAGCCATTCTTTTTTTTTTTTTGCGGTACGCAGGCCTCTCCCATTGCGGAGCACAGGCTCTGGCCGCGCAGGCTCAGCAGCCATGGCTCACGGACCCAGCCGCTCCACGGCATGTGGGATCTTCCCGGACCAGGGCACGAACCCGTGTCCCCTGCAGCAGCAGGCGGACTCTCAACCACTGCGCCACCAGAGAAACCCCCCAGACAGCCATTCTTAATTTAAAAATGGGTTGTATTCCCAAAGTCATACATGTTTTCAACATATATTTATTGATCACCTATTCCCATGCCAGCCTCTGTGTTAAATATAGGGAATAAACACAGCCTACTCAATTGGAAGTTGATTTTTTTAAAATTTAGAATGCATTATTCCACAGAAGCGGTACTTTTAAAGGAGGTTAGCTTCCCAGATGAACCCCACAAATCAATTTATATATCATATAGTTCTATTACTTTTATTCTTTGTTCCCCCTTCCCAATCCTATACTGTAAAAGTACTAACTTCCCAGTACTAACTTCATTCTCTCCAATAAGAATAAAATTTAAGTTGTGGCACACAAAAATATTTTCCACAAATGGCAACGAACAAATAGTATTTCAATACTGCAATGAACAAAACAGGAGCTGAGACTCGGCCCAGCTCCTAGGGTAGATCTCAACTACTCTGAGTCCCTGAGCACGTGACTTTCTCCTGACTGTTCCTATGGAGTCAGAAGTGTAGCCAGACTGAAGGGAAAGATCCTTACCCTGTTTGAAAGAGAGGATAATTTTTGTCTCTCTACCACTGGAAGTGACCCAGGAAGGGATAGTTCTGACTACCCCTGGCTGTTCTCTCACACCCAGGAGAGGAAACAGCCTGGATGGTCCCAGGCAGAGTGTGACAGTGCAAAGAACTCTGGTCCCAATGCCATCTCCAAGTTACTAAACTAGCCAGACCTGAAGTCTCACTTACTTCTGGAATTTCTAGGATGTAATATTATCATTTTCTTTTATCTGAAACCAGTTTATGTCAGGTTTGTATTACTTGCAGCCAAAACAATTCTAAACAACCCAGTATCAAACATGTTGGATTAGAGAACACTGTAATCTTCTATTCATCTTATTCTAATCCTAGCAATGAGTCCATCTATAATCTCCTATATCTGATTTTTCTGAGGTGTACTGGACAGATATCCCTTGCTTACAGAGGAACAATTTTTTGTTATGATTAGAGTCCTCAGTGCCTCACTTTTTTCCCAAAGCAGAAAAAAAAAAAAAAAACTTCAGTTACCAAAGGAAGAAAATGGCAGGAAGCCCTAAAACAAGCTATTTTTCTTTTTCCACTTCAAATGATGCTCAAATCTTAGCCAGTTTCTTTTCAACAGTTCACCACGACCTCTAAAAATCTATGTGTGTGCTGCCTTGGTAGCTACCCTGAATTCCAAATTACCCTGCACACCCGTTCCTAATCACGGAGATCTTGATTGGAACTAAATTTGTTCTCTGTGCAGAAATCACTCATGTTCCAAGAGCAGTTTCTCCTCTGGTCAAATTAGCTGTGTAAATATTACGAATAAAAATATATGTAGGGGCAAGTGGATTACAAAAAGGCATTTCCTTATAAGTGATCCATGTGACTCCAAATTAGAATGTGTCTTAAAAATAGGGAGAGCCTGGGA